>NC_056729.1:388339200-388627145 GCF_019279795.1 Protopterus annectens
CTTTATAAATTTATAAGAGCAATATTTAAAATTGTTCCCTATTTTTGGGGCTTTGTCCAGATTTTTTTGTGTTAAGAGGTTGACAGCTATGTAATACCATACTTTCATTAACTACTTATCAAAAGGGTCAGACCTGTAGTGTGACTGGAATCTTGCTGTGAGAAGTGCATTTATGCACTGTCTCTGTCCATTAGGAAGACAGGGGTCAGTCCTGGGATACATTTCCTGTTTCACATACATTTGTCTAAATTACATTTGAAAAGGGACATGGATGGGCTTTGTTTTATGTGGATGGGAAGTATGCTCCAGAGCAGTGGTATCCATTGGCATATGCATCAGTCCCTCCAAAGCATTTTGTTTTTGTTGCAGAAACAAGGAGAAAGTTACTGTCACCTACCTGTCAGGTGCCATAATCCACCACATAACGCACGCACTCAGGTCACTCCACAACAAGTACAAATATGACACTGCCATTGTCCATGTTGGTGTGAATGACCTGAGACGTGCCTCCCTGGACTACATGAAGAGAGACATGGAGGAGCTCTCTGATCTTGTAGCCCAGGCAGGTATGACCCTGGCCCTGAGTAGCATCCTGCAATCACCCAGAATGATGCCACAGTACAAGGACAAAATGATTGACTTCAACAACTGGCTAAGCTTCTGGTGTCATTCTAAGGGGATCTAGTATTTGTCTGCCTGGGACGGCATGATCGACAGACCACGATGTTTTGCCAGAGATGGCTTGCACCTGTCGCCCTTGGGATTCCAGATATAGTGCCTTTTTTAGGCAAGGTTCAAATGACAAATTCACCACCGTAACAGGTACAAACAAGCAAAATCTGAGGGTAATGCTACTCAATACTAGAAGTCTAAACCTCAAAATGCACTCACTCCAGGCACTTCTTAAAATGGAGAACATCGACATCTGTGCAGTGACAGAGACCTGGTTCAAAGCTCCAGAGAGCACCCCTGCATTACCAGGCTATAATTCATACCACACCTTTTGGCCACCTAACCCAGAACGAAGCACTAAAGGTGGAGGCGTGTCCATATTCATTAAGGATATCCACACCTCCAGGCTAGTTGAACAGCATAATGCATCCGAGAATATCCAAGTGCAACTAACTCTGAGCAAGACCACAATCCAAATTGTAGCTTGCTACAGACCCCCCACCACGTCCCAGGATTCCCACTCCTCATTTCTTGATACACTGGAAAGTATTAGGGTACAACCCAACACCCTAATAATGGTCAATTTCAACTACCCCATCATTAACTGGAAAAATTACTCATGTACCAACTCTTTTGCTCAACATTTTCTGGAATTCATAAATTCCAACGCCTTGGATCAACTTATTCACACCTCCACCAGGGGCAGTAATATCCTAGACCTGGTCATTACCAACATGGGCAACCAGTGTTCCACACCAGAGGTCAATTCCTTGTTGGTCAGATCCGACCACAAGCTTAATCATCCTAGACCTCCACATGCCACCCCCACCCCCCAATTACGGAAACCACCGTAAAAAACTTCTCCAAAGCCAACTTCACACTTCTTAAGACAGAAGTGGCAAACTTCATAACACCCATGTAGACAGACAATAGAGTTACGACTGCTGAATCCTACACAAATGCACTTTATAAGCACTTACACGAGTGCATGGATCATGCTATCCCTAATAGAATAAAGATGCTATCCTCCAAAAAAAGGAAGCCGATCTGGTGGTCCTCTACCATAAACAAACTCTACAACAGAAGAAAGAAACTGTTGTAAAAAAGAGTAAAATCCCATGACTGGAGGAATGCCATGGTCAACCTCAGTAAGAAGCTGAGATCCCTCATAAAATCCTCCAAAGCTAGTTACAAAAATGAAATTGCCACTGACTCTAAAAACAGCCACAAAGCATTCTATAGCTATGCCAAGAATCTCAATGGCAACACTCAGATCTGCTCTGAATTACAGCACAATGGCACTAAATATACAGAAGCAACTGATATTGCCAACATCCTGACAGATAGGTTCAGTGCTAACTTTACCCCCCTCTCACCCACCGGAGGGCACATCTCTATACAGGAAGAATGCAAAGTTCCTGTAATCACGGCTGCACAGGTAAAAAAACACACTCTCCAAAGCCAAGAACACAGCATCCATGGGACCTGACAATATCCCAGGCTGCATTCTACATGAACTACAGAATGAACTGGCACCCTACCCAAGTACCATGTTCAGTCAAAGCCTCACCTCAGGCTTTGTGCCCACTGAATGGCGCACAGTGACGGTTATCCCACTCCACAAAGGGGGAGCCACGCCGGACCCTGGGAACTACTGCCCCATTAGCCTGACGAGCCTGGTCTGCAAGGCCATGGAATGCATCATCATGGAACTCATAAACAAAGACATTGGTAATCACCAAACTCTGGACCCTACCCAGTTCGGATTTGTAAAAGGCAGATCATTTCTCCTAAACCTGATTTACTTCTTTGAAGCAGTCACCAAAGCCATAGATGAGGGTAAGGTGGTTCACACAGCTTATCTAGATCTCGCCAAGGCTTTAAACACCATCCCCCACTCTGAAATTATAGATAAGCTCACTAAACTAGGTATAAATCCCTATGTCACAAGATGGGGTGCCAACTGGCTCACGGACAGAACCCACACTGTGAAAGTAGCAGACTCCAAATCTGACTTCAGACCAGTGACAAGTGGAGTACCACAGGGTTCAGTCCTGGGTCCTCTCCTGTTTGGTATCTACTTCTCTGAAGTACAGGCTAACACAGAAGGTCTTTGGCTAACAAAGTTCGCAGATGACTGCAAACTATGAGCCATAATCGAAACTCCTAATGATGTGGACATACTACAAAAGGGCCTCTCACTGAGACAGATGCTTGGTGTCAAAGCCTGAAGCTCAATGCCAAAAAGTGTATTGTCATACCCTTTGGTAAAAACTCTGTACCCATGAACTACCACATAGCTGGCAGTCTACTTAACACCGAAAATGTGATAAGAGACCTTGGGACACAGGTGGACAGTAGTCGCTCCTTTGATAATCACTTCGCTACAGTGGTCAGGAAATCCTTCTACGTGGCTCACCTCATCACAAAAGGTTTCTCATCCAGAAAAAAAGAGGTAATTGTTCCCCTCTACTCATCACTCAGACTCATTATAGAGTACAACTCTCCTTTTGGTATGTACCTCACAAGACGTCTACAACAACTGGAAAGGCCCCAGAAATACCTCACATGGAGGATTACTGGCCTCAAACAGATGCCCTATGCAGACAGTCTCAAAAAATTCCAGCTTTACTCCGTCGCATATCGCCTACTCAGAGGCAATCTCTGCCTAACATACAAAGCTATGTCAAACCCAGAGCTGTTGGACATGCTCCACTTAAAGAAATCCCAATCCCTCTGAGCTACACACTCTAGGGGCCTAAACCTTATCACCACAATAAACAGAACATGCTGGAGGGATAGATTCCTGTCCCAGAGACTTCCCATACTCTGGAACAGACTACCTATCTATGTCAAACAGAGCTCCTCATTAGCACTCTTCAAAAAAAATCTTGATTGGATGGGAGATAGAAAATTCACCTCGGGGATCACTTCTGTGGCTCTGCTCGACAGGGGCACAGGAAAATGATTTTCTTTGGTGGCGAAAGCCAGTGTATATTTTTGACTAGGCTTATATAGGCCCTAGGGCCAATATCCTAGTACCCTCCTATGAACCTAGTTCTAGTACCATTTGACTTGCGAGTGTACATTATATCCTTTAGGACTCGGTCAGTGGATGAGTTATGAGCCAGGCATATGTTTCTTCTTTGTAGTCTGTATGAAAAAGCGTATAGGGACAGGGCTATTAGGTGGTCCATGTAGGTCACGGGCCCTAGGCCCGGTGTTCTCTTTGCACAAACCCTCTGTGGTTGCTCCAGTTGCTGCAAATGCATGGACAGATACATTCAAAACTTGGCGGTGTACTGAATGAGGGGTCTAATAAGGGCTTAGTAGAATGAGATAATCACCTCTGGACCTAGATATACCCTTTATTTATAAGCTGCACAATATAGAAGGACTTCCTTACAACAGACACGTGTTGGTGAAATGAAAGGGTATTGACTAAGAATGTTCCCAAAATCCTAATTATTAGTCTGGTCCTATGGATGTACTGTTACTGTGATAGTTCCTAGGAACAGCTGGCTGTCCAAAGGACACAATAATGTACTTTTTGGCATTTATCTTTAGTTCATGGTTACACCACTTACTGATTTAGGACAAGCCCTCCTGGAGGATTGTTGAATCTGCTCCCAGCTTTAAGCAAGCTTGAACTTCTGAGAAACAGATGCTAAACAGGAGTGGTTTCAGTACAGAGCCCTGTAGGACCTCACTAGTGACATGTGTTTTTGTGGAGATGGCTTCCCCTATCTTAACACACTGTGCCCTATCGATGAGCTTTTTTGCAACCCAGCAGTTGTCAAAGAGGTTTATTCCTAATTTACCAAGCATTTCATTTTTGTCAAAAAGCCTTGGCCATGTCAAAGCAGACAGTATGTACTCTCTTCCCTTTTGTGCACAGCTTTGCTGGCTTCTTTAAAAATGTTCACTAAGTTCAGAACACATGATCTGCCTTTGACAAAACCAAACTGAGATGGGTCCAGTGTATGAATGTTACCTATGTCTATTCCCTCCTCACTCTCTTGCTTACCCCAGGAAACATTTAACCTAGCCTTCTGGACTGTAAACATATTTATGCAGACAACACCAGACAAATATCTTAAACTTCCCTGCTTCTGTAAGCTAACCTAGAAAAGGGACATAATCTCCTTTACCATACCTCTCTGGTACACTGGAAACTCAGCCCCTCGCTCAACCCTTTTTCACATCTTTTCTGCATTGCCCTTCTCACCCTTGTTAATCCTATAGCACTAAATTATTATTTTCCAACTCTTGCCTTTTCCTCCCTAACCTGAGCAAACCATTGTACTACTGTATGCCTTCTCTCCACTTCACATTCCACCTGCCTCACACTTCTAATGCTTTGCTTCATAACAAGGCATAATTTACTGACCTCACCATTTACAGCAATTCTTCGCTCATTTTACCCCAGCTTTTTATTTACCTTAACCAACAGATGCCAATATTTCAGTTTTTTTGCCAGTCTTCATCTCCAAAAAATCTAATAATTTTCATCTTTGTTTGCTACAGCTTCTACTGGTATTAACTACCTCTAACCAACCTTTACTCTCCTTCCTTCTAAACCAACTTGTCAAATGCTTTAAGTTCCTACTTACAAATACACTTTGACATGACTCGAGTCTCCCAGCACACATCCACCAAATATGAATGTGTTTCTACCCTACTTTTCCCCAGTGTTCTATAATTCACAAAAACACATCTCTTGATAAGCTTTCATTTGTACCGACTGTAGGTAGCAATGTATATCAAGCACCCCCATTCACCATAGCTCTTCTGACAGTGTCAGTCTCCCATGTCACCCAGAGCTCCCACCCACTCCATAAAATTGTATACCGATTGCCTGAGATGCACACCCTCCCTGATTAGGACCTGGCACAAGAAGGTTTGGGCCACATAAATAAAGTGTGAGAGTACAAACATCTGCATTGCCATTAATGTGATCCAATTCTTATATCATAACTTTCCAGTATGAAAGAATTTCTTTACTTTAGCCATTACTACTTCTAAACTTTACCTGAACAAACCTTCCAATGTATCTTTCAAAACCAGTCCCCAAATATTTCAGTTTTTCATGCCTCCATAAGAATTTAAACTGTACTATGACATCATTTGTAGGCTGGGAATTTAGACAATGCTGGTGTCTTGTTGATATTGATTTTATATATTTATATAGTCCCCATTCCTTCAACATACTGAACAACCTCTGTACAGCCCTCTGTAGAAATGTTTAACAAGCTTATTATTTAATTGACAAACATCACCAGCATCAGCTGTTTTGACCACAGGCATAACTTTGATTTCCTGGCTCCCATTTCCACATTGCTAACTTTTCCAGATATACTAAAAGGACTAAAGGCAACAGTGGGGCAACTTTGCCTTATGCCTCTAGTCAGTTTTGAGTGCTGACTGCCTCATCAAAATCCTGATCCTTGCTGTTAACCCACCAAAGACTGTCCTTAAATAGTCTATAAACTCTAAAAGAAAAATCATATTTCCATTACGTGGAACAAAAACTTTCACTGCTAAGAGGCATTTTATACCAGGAGAAGGTCCGTAAGTGTGGAGTGTCACTGCAGCACTGACAAATCACAGTCTGCTACAAAGTCCACATTCTTAGGCAAGCTAATGGAACCACAAGAACAAAGATGGCCATCAAGCCAAGAACTAACAGTAAGGTCTGAGCTTGGACCCTGAACTGCTTCCTCAACCAGAGGGCTACACCCATGACTTTCTAAGCCCACTAAATGGGTAATCACCAGCAATAGAAAGTGGCTGGATGAAGGCATGCTCTGGAACAGGAACAGAAAGAGCTTCCCATTTATAATCTCTCCCGGGGACTGCAACCACTTGTACACCCAACTACAGGAACATAACCACAGAATCCCTAACTGTAGCGAACAACAGCCTGTTATCCAAATAATGGAACAGAAACAACTTACCCCTGCAAGGATTTTGCCTTCATGGTCAACACCTAAGAAAATATGCTGGATGCTGAAAAAAGCTAAAATGGTGATGATCTTGACTGGCAATAATTTCAACTCGGACAAAATGGAGGAATCTCCTGTACAACCTCCACACTACGATATGGCAGAAAGCATCCATCATATCTAGTGACATCATACAAATGAGTTATGTTGCATTACGACTACAATCGTCTGGATAGCTACCATCCAGAATCTAACCCGAGATGTGTTGGTTAAAGTCACTTAAACCCTTGATGCGACGATCATCATTCCATTCCCTTACAACCAGAAAAGGACAGAAGAACTGACAACCTTGTGCTGAATACTGTGCTAGCTTTCTTGCTTCTCTGAAAATCAGACTCTGAGCCTGTCCCAATGGTTCCCCTGATATGGTCTGGATCCTTAATGGAGTCCCTTTTAGGGAAAACCTGAGCACTTCAAGATGTGGCATTGGCATGATCCTAATAAGAACCCACAAGGGCATTTGCCTTCTTATGGCCAGTGTAACCAGAGTATGGATGTTTCCATGCTCCAGTAACAACATCTTTGATCACTGATCCATGGGCATTTTAGAGAGAAAAAGAAGGAAAAGTGCAGGAGCCCAATCCACATAGACTTTCATATGCTTTAATTTCTTTTCTAAGGATTGGTCATCTGCGAGGAAGTTGTAGGCGAGAAAGAATCACTGTCCTTGCCTCTGGGTTCCCAAATTCCTCACAGAAATAGAAACCTAAGTAGGAGGCAGTAACCTGTTCCCCAACAGCTACAAGGATGAAGATCACTCACTACCTTGGCACATGGGCAAGTACATGATGTACATGTGATAGGTGAAAAGAATCCACCACCCTGAAGCACACCTGCCAATGGAAGTGCACAGGCAAGAAAAGCCCGTGTCAGGTCCACTTTTGTCATCAGGCCATATTCCCGAACTATGGGGCAACATACCAGTGAATCAAGTTCCCACTAAACACTGACCTTTTCTTTACTGCCTACAGCCTTAGCTACAAGTCCGACTTCATTGCTTCCTAACTCCAGATAACATTTGTAGTAATTTAACTTATTTTTGTTAAAATTAGTAGTTCTCTTTTTCATACACATCAATGTATCGTGCCAGAACAGAGTATGAAACAGCCACAAAGCTTGTTCTGCTGTAACATATGTAAAGAAGTTATGTACTCACCATAACATTCCATGTGCATTGTCCATCTCGCCTTCATTCTGTACTAGTTTGGTTCGGAACAGATTCTCAGTTCCGACTCGGCCTTATACAAAAGCTCGAGGCCTTCTACTAGTTCATGGCTGATACCCTATGCCATGATGCTCTAGGAAACTCCCCAGATCTTGTTTGCTGGTATAATAACAGGTACATATAAAATAATTACTACCTTAAGAGCTATAAAGAGGGTCAGAGAACATTAGTCACCAATTGAATCCGCTCAGTCCTCCAGGAGCTAATGGCTGGGGGAAGGAGGGTGGGATGTAAGAATGAAGGCGAGATTGACAACACACATGGAATGTTATGGTGAGTACATGACTTCTTTATGTGATGTTGTCCTATCTCGCTCCTTCATTCTGTACTGGTTGTGACAGCATCCCTAGCGTTGCTGCAGCACAAATGGTATCAATTGGCAGTTTTGCCCGAAAGGAGGAAGAGGTTGCTATAGCTCTTGTAGAATGACCTTTTACTTTGTCTTTAAGTTCTTTGTTCTGTGATTTGTAGGTAAATGTAATACAGTCTGACAGCCATCTGTAAAGTGTGACCTTAGTAACTGGAGCACTCTTGTAGTCTGAGGAGGACACAAACAATTGGTCAGTCTTTCTAGAGTCCTTCATTCTATGCAAGTAGAAACTTAATAGTCCTATGTACATCTAGTTGATGTAGCATATATTCTGCCTTACTGCCATAGTTGGGAAAAAAACTGGTAAGTCTATGGATTGGTTTAAGTTAGATTCTGAACATACTTTAGGTTCAAAGGACGGGTTTGTTCATAGAGACACTCTCGTCTTTATGGACCAGCATACAGGGGGCGTTTATAGACAATGCTTGTTAACGCCAAAACTCTCCAAACTGAAGTGATGGCTATTAAAAGACTTGCCTTCCAAGTTAAAAATGTCAGATCACAGGATGATGCAGGTTCAAAAGAGGGAAGAATCAAATGGGATAAGACAAAATTCAGGTCCCATGGCGCTAGGGGTGCTTTAATGGGTGATCTTAATAAAACCCCTACAGGAATGCTTTGCAAAATCTGTGGGACATCACATTTGGCCCTGAATTACCTATATGAAAGTTTGATATTGCTGCTAATTGAACTCTAACAGTAGCTGCAGCTGCACCCTCATGAAAGAGCTTTGTCAAGAACTCTAGTATGGGAGATACTGGGGAAGGGAAAGGGTCAATATGATTATTCACAATCCAAAAGGAAAATCTCTTCCGTTTGTTGATGTACAATTTTCTCGTTGAAGCCTTATGAGATGAAATCAAGATTTGTTTCACTGAAGGGGAAAGGTCATGTAGCCTGGCTATGTTTGGAATCGGAGCAGCCAAGCTGTCAACTTGAGGGTTTGAAGGGATGGGTGGAGCATTCCTAACGCATTAGTCAGAAGTTCTAGAACTGGGTCCAGAATCCACGGCTCCTCCTGAAGAAGACGCCAAAGGAAGGGGAACCAGATTTGACAAGGCCAGTAAGGGGCGACAAGTATTAAGGTCCTTCCCAAGTCTCTGGCTTTCTGAAGAGCTTTGGGTATCAATGGGAAGGGAGGGAAGGTGTAGAGGAGACCCAAGGGTCAATCGTGTACAAGTGCATCCCTTGGTGATTCTCCTGGTGGGGGAATTAGGGCAAGATAGCTGCTGCATTTGGCACTCATGGACGTGGCAAAAAGATCACAGCAAGGCTGGCCCCAGTTGCAGAAAATCATTTTCACTATCTCTTGTTTTAGGGACCAGTCATGAGGCATCAGAATCACCCTGCTGAGTTTGTCCTATATCACGCTGGATTTCCCCAGGATGTCACCCACTGTCATACTCTCAGGGCCTCCTGAAAAGGGGGTAAGATCTGGTTCCTCCTTGTTTGTTAATATACCACACGACCAACATGTTGTCTATCTGTATTGCAATAGTTCCTAACGGAAGAGAGTCTTGGAATGCTTGCAGCGTTAAAAACACTGCTCTCATCTCTAGGACATTGATGTGCAAATGGGCCTCGTGATCCTGCCAAGTGCCTTGGACTGTCCTTCCCCGATAATGCCCCCCCCATCTGGGAAGCATCCGTAGTCACTGTGGCTAAAGGCTGTGGAAGAACAAAGGGTCAACCTAAAAGTCACATGAATGGAGTGAAGCCACCAACAAAGGTCTTTCCTGCAAGATTCTGTTGTCGTAATTTGGTAGGACATGGGTAGCTCCTGCATGGACCACTGAGTGAACAGCAGCCACTACAGAATCCTCATGTGGGGCCGTGCCAATGGAATCAAGTTTATCACTGCTGCCATGGTCCCTAATACTTTCAGGACTATTCTTGCTTGAACCTTCCTCTTGAAAGTAGGTTTATAACCTGATGCCAAAGGACTTGCACTCTTTCTGGGGGAAGTTTTGCCATCATTTTTGTAGTATCTAAGTCTGCTCCTATAAAAACGATACACTGGGATGGCAATAAGGGAGATTTTTCATAATTTATTTTGATCCTTCGATGAGAGCAGAGTTTTAGTGTGGTGTCTCTCACTTTTATTAGTAGATGCTCGGTGGTGGCGGTTAGGAGCCAGTCATCTAGGTACGGAAACACTCAGAATCCTAAGTGTCTCAAGTGATCATGATGACTGCCATACACTTGAACACTCTGGGGGCTGTAGTGAGACCAAAGGGTAGAGCTCGAAACTGGTAGTGAATGGCTCCCAGACAAAAGCGCAAATGACCCCTGGATCGCCTGTCCATCTTTATGTGGTAGTACACATCCTGGAGGTCTACAGAGCACATCCGATCGTCTTGTCCCAGAAAAGGGAGTATCGACTGAAGTGTTACTGTCTGGAACTTTGATTTTCTGACAGACTTGTTTAATTTGCTGAGATCCAGGATGGGTCTCCAGTACCTTTTTCTTTGGAACTAAAAAGAACCTCGAGTAAGTTCCAGATCTTATTTGGTCTGCAGGGACTGTCTGGATGACTTTTTTCTAGCAACTTTTGCATTTCTAGAGTTGCTTGCTCCCTTTGACTGGGTGGAATGTCTGGGATGTTTTTTATGTTTGGGATGGGGAAGGAAAAGGGTATGGAGTAACTTTTGGACACGATGCTTTGTACCCACTTGTCTTTTGTTATTTTTAGTCAGGCTTCTGGGTACAAAGATAATTGACCCCCAACTGCCTCCAGAGACAGACAGATGGGCCTCCTTTCAGGAGCGCTGGAAGGGATTACCAAGGAAAGATTCCCTGTCACCCTGATTTTGCAGACCCCCTCTGCCATGTGATCGCCGTCTTCCATTACTGCTTCTCCCTCTGCCCCTGGGGGAAGAATCACCATGTGTGTCCTGGAAAGCTCTCTGGGATTTTTGGAACCACATTTTCCCTCCCTTCTGACCTTTTAGGTAAGGTCTAGAGGGTAGTGCAAAAATGGACTCCTACAGCAGGGAGAGTTTTTCCTTCTTGTTCACACCTGATTAGTGTGTCTTTGACTTTAGGCCTGAACAAGGACGTGCCATCAAAGGGGGTGTTAACAAAAGAAGATTTGAAGGACACTGCAAAGTTACACAGGCACATGCAGGAATGTCTCCTTAGGGAAGTTCCTGAACCCACTGCCCTACTCGCTCCATCATCTGCATAAGAAATGACTCTCATGGAGGAGTTTACTACTGAATTCAAGGTGGAGAGCTGAGAGGAAACTTTTTCTGCTACGCCTTCAGCTACTGAACCCTGGAGAGTATCTCCTAGCTCCTTCAGGAGATCTCTCTGAAGTCTGGTAAAATGGGTAAGGTAATTCAGCGATCTGAATGCAAAGGTCACTGAAGAAAAGGTGTGCTTTCCGTATCTGTCCATCATACCAGACTCTTTGTTCAGTGGATGGACAGACGAGGACGTCTCTGACAGTTCCTTTTTAGTGGCCCCCGCCACCACCATAGTATCTACTGGGACACCCTTTGTAAGGAAGTGTCTATCAGCAGGGGATGTTATAAACTTATTTGGTCTCCAGGGAACAGGCTCCATTGAGTCTGGAGACTCCCATGCCTTTCGACAAACTAGTTCCATCAGTTCATCGCAAGGTGGGGACACCCAAGTGGATGAAGGGTGAGACCCAAAAGCCTTCAGGCACACAGACTCCTTATCAAAAGGGTTGATGGGCTTCCAGCCACCTCTCTGCTTAAGTATTTCTAGTATGTCTGCAAAGGAGACATCCTCAGAAGGTGACCGTGGAGACCCTTCTGACTCATCAAGGTCTGTGTCAGAAATGATGGACTCCTCCTGGGGGGTCTAAATGCTTCCTCTTGTATAATCTCTTACGAGGAACATCTTCAGAAGGGTATTCTGGAGAGATTTTGGAAGAGAGGGTTCACCCAATGGGGCATCCTGAGGCCTAGGGTCTCTGCATGTCTGAGGATGCAGTGGTGCAGAGACAGACACCGGGCCCTTTGGGGGAAGAATGCCCGGAGCTGAGAGTGGAGCTGTCTGTGGAGACGGCACTCTCCTCATCACCTCAAAAGTTCCCCACCCCTGATCAGAGGAAACTCCTGGATCCAAAGAACCAGAAGACATCCCCAGAACCAAGGGAGTTGGCTCTGAGGCCAATGTAGGAGCCGAGCTCACCCGTAACAAAGCCCAGAGAGGCAAGTTCGGATCAGACTTTCCTCCCCGGACCTGACCAGAGAGGGTCAAGCTCCTAGACTACTCAAATTCAGATGGAACCGAGGGTGCCGGAGCGGTAGTTGGAACAGAAGATCCTGGAATAGGTCTTGGTTCTGACGGTTCCACAACCATCAGTTCCAGACATTCTGGCTCTGAAGTCTGGGATCGGATCGGAGGAAGAATGGAAGGTGACAGGGTAGGCTGGGTCGGTTCTGAAACCTCTGGGTCAGATCCAAGAGAAGTTTTGCAAGAGCCGGTGTCTCCGCACCACGTGATCCACATCATCATCTGAAAGGCTCCTGGAGGATCGAATGGAGGGGCCAGGAGATCTGGAAGCTTGTAAAATTGGAGATCTCAATGCTGGAGAAACCGGTTCCAGTTCTGGGGACCAGCTCGGAACTTGAAACACCAAAGGTTCTGACACTGAAGGAGCCGAGGTGGAAGGCTTCTCAGGCCCAATGGGCTTCGGGTCCTATGAAGAAGTCTTTGTTAACATTTTTGTCAGCTCAGACTAAGCTTCTGATGAAGATCATCTACCGGATCATTCAGATTTAGAAGATGGGGAAGGGGTCTGTTTGAAAGGACTCTGACCTTCTCCTATAGTTTCTGAAAAGGAAGTTTTTAATAACCCCCTAAGGATCAACTTATTCTTCGTTTCAAGAAGAACCCTGTGGCTAAAAGAATGACAAATGGCATAGGATTCTTGCAGGTGTACTGCTCTAAGGCAGTACATGCACACAGTATGACCATCAGTCACAGACATTTTTTGACTGCATTTTATACATTTCTTAAACCCTGACAGTTTAACATCTTTGGGCTGTTTTCTGTGAAAAAACAAGCTAGCAGAAAGAAAGTTGGCACAGGAGAAAAAAAATTAACACTACAACTATACATAAAAGAGCAAAATAATTAAACACTCTGTACACACACACACACATATATATATATATATATATATATATATATATATATATATACAGACACACACACACACACACACACACACACACACACACACACATATTGATTTTTTTTTAAACACACACACCATGGGAAAAACCCTCTAATTTAAATGGGCTACACAATCCTCCAACTTAAATGAGCTAGCTTAATTAAAGGCAAAACCAATGAGCTTGACAAGAATGATCTCAAACACACACACCAAGGGTAAAGGCCCTCTAATTCAAATGGGCCAAGCAGCCCTCTAACTTAAACAGGCTAGCTTAAGTAAGACAAAACAACTTAAATTAAACAGCTCTCTAACAAATGAGCTTGACAAGAATTATTTTACACACACACGCTAAGGGAAAAAACTTCTAGCTAGAAAAGAACTTAAGCCGGGATAGGGTAGGAAAAGGCCTTGAGAATAACGATGGGCAACAATCAAAAAACAAAGGCAGCAAACACAGATGCTAAAAGGGTAACTAAATTACTAACTCCAAAAAGAGAAAAAAATAGCTACATTAACTACTATAAACAATTAGAAAGATATCATTTAGCCAGAGCCATTAAGAAGCCCTTGATCTTGTTTTAGTGGCAAACGAGATCTGGGGAGTTTCCTACAGCATCATGGGATAGGGTATCAGTCACAAGCTAGTAGAAGGCCTCGACCTTTTGCATAAGGTAGAGTCAGTACCGAGGATCGGTTCCGAACCTAACCAGTACAGAATGAAGGAGAGACAGGACAACATCACATCACATTGTTTACACAGAGTGATGCTCTTATACCCAGCAAGTTTAGGATAGCCCATTTTAGTGACCATCCTCTACATCATTCCTGCATGTACGACAAGGTAAAAGTGTTTATCAAAATGTGTAAGAACCTGTTTTGCTCAACATGCACACAAATCTATCACAAGAGGGCACCAAAAAGACAATGCTCAGAGATGTTGCACAAAAGACATGGATAAAAAAATCACGTTATATTTTTGTTAGTACAGTAATGAACTGCTATGAAATGTAGTATATTTTTAGTGAGAATTAGCTTCCCTTATGAATGAAATCAAGGTTAAAAAATAAAAGTGAAGGAGATTGTTATAATTACAACTCTGTAATCTACACACTTGGCACTCCATCTTTGCTGAGCTGTGGGTTAAGCGTTGTTTGGCAGTACTCATAGTACCTGAACAGTAATGCCTACAGAGACTTACTGTGTACAGTATATGCCTTTTCAGTTAGGTGGTGTGTCAGTCCACTGCTCACAAGGTGACAGCAGTGTATTCTGAACATACACTGGAGTAAATGCCTATTAGGAGTGCAGGTCTGCACCCACAGAACCTCATTCCCAGTTCTAGCCTTCCTCATACTCTCGTACCAGTTTAAGAACTGTCTAGTTGTGTGCAACCCAAGAGACGCATGTCTTCAAATTCTGCTGGAGTTAGACCAAACTGGGAACCGATCTTGTTCAACCAAGATCAGGGAAGTATGTCTCTGCCTGTGGCTACTCCAAGGCTTTATGAAAGCTGTACACAACTGTTAGCTCAACTGTCAAGGAATGCTGAAGTAGTTGCAAAGACTGTAGCAAAGGAATGAGTCTCATATATTCAAAAACATTACTTTCAGCATGTGTACTCAACTCCTAAACAACGTTTTCTGTGACACTTACACATCCTTGATCAATGGATGGGGTGAAACTTGCAGTGATCGTTGGCAGAAAATGTATGTTTCTGAGACCAAGAACATTGCAATGGACAGAAAAAAATATCTAGCAGCAGTAACAGTCTTTCAACCATGCACCAACTAAGCACCCACTCCTCACAAATATTCCAATTTTCTAGGCAGGTCTGTTTCCGTTACACATGATCAGATGATGGTACACCATCATCTCCCCAAAAAATAGAAAAAGAAAGAAAAAAACAGCACAGCAGTTTACAATGCTAGTAACAAAAGGAATGAGATTCACTCACCCTACATGATAGCACCACAACAGAAGTGAGGGTTCCCTTACTGGTATTTGTCTGACCTTAAATATCAAAGAACTACAGCCTGAGCATCTGAACAGCAGCACTCTCTCCTCTCCTCACAACTACAATTATTATTCAAGATCTGATGGTCTGCAGCAGTGATGTTGGCACAAACTGTCTCATGTATCTTATTGTTCCAGAAATTTAGCCAGTCATCAATGGAAGTGAAACAAGACTTGCCAACTGTTTCAGCAAGCTATACTACCTTCTGTGTAAACAGATTACCCTTGTCAAGGACTCCCAGACCTGACAATAGTGAACCAATAATAAAGTGCCTCCTCCACGACTTGTTAATCTCTCTTTCACTCTTTCACTTTCAATCAAGATTGTCATTAGAATGCCTTCCACTCAAAACATTCTTTCTCTCTCGTTTCCAAAAAGTCAGAAAAGGTGGATGGACTTCAGAACCTCAAACTGCTTAGGCAAATCATAGAGAAACAACAGAGTTCATTTTAAGTCAGAATTTCTGCACTTATGCGCCCTTGCTAACTATCTTGCCTAAAAGATGGCCTAGAAGAGGTTGTGCCTTATACAGTAAATATTTTAACTCACAATTATTTAAAACATACTTCAATTTTTAACCACAGTAATTGGGGGTGATTACAAACCTTAAAAGAGTTGTTACTAAAAGCACTTCTAAGATCAAATTAACATTGTTGGTCTGCACAATGGTACCATACACATCCAGTCATGCAGGTCATGTTTAAAGGCGGATAGTGACCTGCACTGCTTAACATTTATAATTTGAAACAGAGATCTCCTGCAAGCAAAACTGTCCACTGTACCTAGTAGTTATGGGTTCAGTACAGCAATACTAACTTAGCTTTTGTTGATCAGGTTAGCCTACTTTCAGGGGAGATCCAAGGTGGTATTTGTATTGAGAAGAGTAAGTATGACCAGGACAGCAAGGAACTTCCCCACTCTTTTCAGTTCATACTATGGGATCTTTTATATCTATTCCTGCTAGTATCATCTCGGGCACATGGGACTTTGGTTTAACATCTCAGCAAAAGGACAACATCTCAGTAGTGCAGCATCCCCCTTTATTCTGCACAACAGTGTTCATAGGTGTGTACTAGGCTAATGGCCCTGGAGCCTTTACAAGCGTAGCCTGTATAAGTGCCCTGGCATCGTTCCGCCCAACAGTATTGAACACATATCTACACATCTGGTGGGGATAGAACCCAAAGCCTTCTGATCTTATAAGGACAACCATTTGTATTTTGATTTCTATTTGCTATAAGATGAAGTTCACTTTACTGGTGTCCATTTTAACTGGTCTGTACTGTATTTGAAACATTACTGAATACTGACAGGTGACTTGTTATTGATCACGAAGTATGCAATGATTCACACCTACAGCATACTCATATCTGGTGTGATACCAATGCTGGTACTCTTGAAGGCACAGCAAGCTACACCTCAAAGGGGCCCTCAACAAAATACAGACAGCTACTTGTTTAGCATAAAGACATTTTCTACCTGCCCATGTAGAAACAAGTTCTAGTTTAGATGCATTCTTTTCACAGCATATCCGGAAAGAAATGTTGGTATTAAATATCTGGTCAGACATTATTAATTAGTGCTTACATTCTGTAGTAATGATTAAAATTGTTATCTTCTTCAGTCAAGTTATATATAATTTACTTTTTTAACCAGCAAGATATGCTGGTCACAGATGACATTTTAAGACACTTGTTCAGTTACTACAGCAAGAATGTGTATTGCTATTACAGGATGTAACAGTATTAATAACAAATCAAAAATGAAAATTAAAGAAACACATCTATATCCTTTACAATAATGCAGATGGTGAAAAACTGCATTACTCATCGTTAATTCACAAGCAAATAAAAAAAAACAAAAAAAAAAACAGATAAGCAAAAGTGAAAAATGCAGCAGTCTGAATGATGCAATGATACATGAACCAAGAGTAAAGACCACTTCCAATGACAGGCATACTTTAGGAGTTCATTTTTAACAAGGACAATGGTGTAATGTGTCTAGCAATAATCTGAACTATATCCTTAAAGATGAGACTATGCACTTTATATGCTCATCAGAAGATGAGATGTGTGCTTACCTTCGGGAGGCTCAAGGGTGTTCTTAATCTAGTTCGTTTAGTCTTCATTAATGTCCGCTGATCAGCCGGTAGTAAATGATACTTCATAGCTTCAATAAGGTAGTCTTTACAGGCACTGCTATTTTTAACTAATGTTTCCTCTTCCACTCGCTGCAGAACAAATTTGTTAAAGATTACATTTACCTTCCCAAAGGATGGAAAATTAAATCTGCAGACCTGCAGTACAAGATTATCAGATTTTTTTGTTCATTCTAAAACACAACACTGTTGTTTTAAGTATCTTGGCTTCATTCCGCATTCATTATAGTAAGCAAAATATATACTTACATACATACATACATAAACAGAAAGTTTCAGCTAACAGATCTACCACAGAACTAAACACTGCATGACCCTGGATCTGCACACAAACTGAGTACATAGGGAAATACTAACCCCTGCAGTTCATCACTTCTCAGTAGTACAGAAAAATTTTCATTTAAAAAGTTCTCTTGGAATTTAACCAACAGTTATACCACAAACAATATTCATATACCATTACGTACACAGAACAACAAAACACAGTTGGACTTCCTGTGACGTCACCAACATGGAAGCGGATCCGGACATTTTCTCCACTCCTCTGACTTTAAACAACATACTAGTTAAGTTAAAGTATTGTAAACCGTAAAATCACTTACTGTCTCTGTAGCAAAGGCTTGCTCAAAGAAAAAGCAGGCTATCGATCAAGTTATATGACTCGCAGGTCAGAGCAAAGACCAGGCACAAAAATGCTCTCTCCATTCAACCATGTGATGAGAGTAGTAAGGCAGCTGTAGTATCTCAAGCATGGAATTTGTGTATATTGCTGTAAATTATACTGATAAAAATAGATCAAAATTTTGAGCCAGTTATGATGAAATTACTAAAGATAAAGAACACACTCGGAGTATATAGCCAAAGCTGACGTTAAGGACATTAAAACCACTGTTATGTACCACTCTGACTAGCAACCTGTTAAGGACCACTCTGACTAGCTGCAACACATGGGACTAAAATTAAAGACTTGCAGCAGCACCTGCAACTTGCTGGAGCAAAGAAGGAACTCCTCAAATATAAACGCATTTGGCATGTTTAAAAGGCTGGAAATTCAGACTGATATATCCTGCTATTTTGAAAGTCTTTCTCCAGGGAGGTACAATTTTATTTTGCACAGCAGAAGAATTCTACTCCAATCTGAAGCAATCCTCATCAAACATACTTGCAGAAAAGATTTATGATCCAAGCAATTCTGTGAGGCACAAGGATAACTCTACTGTAGAGTGACCTCTGGATTAGTTTATAGTGTTGAAAAGAAGGCTCACTGAATAACAAAAAGCAGTGCATGCTGCTGCTCAATCATAAAAAAACAGATGAATTCTTTGAATATTTTTATGCTCCACTATATTTTCTGGGTAGTTGGTTATTCTACTAAAGCAGCCATTATGCATTTAGCATCATTTGTGAAATATTTTGGGGGGAATATCATTAAAATACAGTGCTTAATATACAAAACTTGCTGGCTGGCTTTGTATTTAGGACAGACTTTGAGGTACACTTGTTACACCACTTCAAGGGACAGTACAGTAGATTTTTGCCATGACTTTTTTGATTAGTTTTTTGAGTAGTTTATGAAGAGTTCATCTCTCTGATGTTACCGAATGTTTCTGGTTTAATTCTCCAGCCCTGACTGACCAACATTTTTCATAATAGTTATCTATTAGTTTCGGATGTACACATTTGCATTTTAGACCATAATTGTGAGCTGTTGATCACTAATGGGGTAAACATCAATAGGTCAACCTTTACTTCCTTCCTGCATGTCTAGAGCTGTCATATTATCTTGGAGCATTAATGGTTTGTTAAACGAATGCAAGAGGATTAATTTTTGCTTGCATCTATGCAATCAAACCACATTTAATTTGTGTCCAAGAAATGTATTTATCTCAATCAGCATACAATACTCTTATTAAGAGGGTATATCATGTAAGGTATTTCTCATTTATCCGTATTAGCCATAAAAGAGGGATTTGTCAATTTTAGTTAGAAATTATATTCCTTTTAGTGTTGCAGAAACTGCCAACAGTCAGGGAAGATACATTCTGGTGAAAGGCAGGCTTTACGGACAAGACAGAATGATAGTTAATGTGAATTTACAACTCAGGACTTCAGTTAAGGAGTTAGCTTTTCAAAGGTTCATAGGTAGGTACTAGGCTATTAGCCCCAAGGCCTATATAAGCCTAGCAAAAAAAGGTACCCAGGCTTTCGCCACCCAAGAAAATTATTTTCCTGTGCCCCTGTTGAGCAGAGCCACAGAAGTGATCCCTGGGGTGAATTTCCTATTTCCCATCCAATCATCAAGATTTTTCTTGAAGAGTGCTAATGAGGAGCTCTGTTTGACATAGATAGGTTAGTTTGTTCCAGAGTATGGGAAGTCTCTGGGACAGGAATCTATCCCTCCAGCATGTTCTGTTTATTGTGGTGACAAGGTTTAGGTCCCTAGACCATGTAGCTCGGAGGGATTGGGATTTCTTTAAATGGAGCATGTTCAACAGCTCTGGGTTTGACACAGCTGTGTATGTTAGGCAGAGATCGTCTGAGTAGGCGATATACGACGGAGTAAAGCTGGAGTTTTTTTGAGACGGTCTGCATAGGGCATCTGAGGCCGGTAATCCTCTTTTGAGGTATTTTTATGGACTTTCCAGCTGTTGTAGATGTTTTGTGAGGTACATACCAAAAGGGGCATTGTACTCTATAATGGGTCTAATGAATGATGAGTAGAGGGGAATAATGACCTTTTTTTTTCTGGATGAGAAACTTTTTGTGATGAGGTGAGCTAAGTAGAAGGATTTCCTGACCACTGTGGCGATGTGATTATCAAAGGAGAAACTACTGTCCACCTGTGTACCAAAGTCTCTTATCACACTTTCGGCGTTAAGTAGACTACCACTGATGTGGTAGTTCATGGGTACAGAGTTTTTACCAAAGGAGATGGCAATACACATTTTGGCACTGAGCTTCAGGCCATGGCTTTGACACCAGGCATCTGTCTCAGTGAGGCCCTGTTGTAGCATGTCCATATTGTTAGGAGTTCCGATTATGGCTCCTAGTTTGCAGTCATCTGCAAACTTTGTTAGCCAAAGACCCTCTGTGTTAGCCTGTACTTCAGAGAAGTAGATACCAAACAGGAGAGGACCCAGGACTGAACCCTGTGGTACTCCACTTGTCACTGGTCTGAAGTTGGATTTGGAGTCTGCTACTTTCACAGTGTGGGTTCTGTCTGTGAGCCAGTTGGCAACCCATCTTGTGACATTGGGATTTATACCTAGTTTAGTGAGCTTATCTATAATTCCAGAGTGGGGGATGGTGTCAAAAGCCTTGGCGAGATCTAGATAAGCTGTGTGAACCACCTTACCCTCATCTATGGCTTTGGTGACTGCTTCAAAGAAGTCAATCAGGTTTAGGAGACATGATCTGCCTTTTACAAACCGAACTGGGTAGGGTCCAGAGTTTGGAGATTACCAATGTCTTTGTTTAGGAGTTCCATGATGATACATTCCATGGCCTTGCAGACCAGGCTCATCAGGCTAATGGGGTGGTAGTTCCCAGGGTCCGTCGTGGCTCCCCCTTTGTGGAGTGGGATAATCGTCGGGGTGCGCCAATCAGTGGGCAAAAAGCCTGAGGTGAGGCTATGATTGAACATGGTACTTAGTAGGGTGCCAGTTCATTCTGTAGTTTGTGTAGAACACAGCCTGGGATATTGTTAGATCCCATGGATGCTGTGTTCTTGGCTTTGGAGTGTGTGTTTTTTACCTGTGCAGCTGTGATTACAGGAACTTTGCATTCTTCCAGTATAGAGATGGGCCCTCTAGGGGGTGAGAGGGGGGTAAATTTAGCACTGAACCTATCTGCCAGGATGTTGGCAATATCAGTTGGTTCTGTATATTTAGTGCCATTGTGCTGTAACCCAGAGCAGATCTGAGTGTTGCCATTGAGATTCTTGACATAGCTATAGAATGCTTTGTGGTTGTCTTTAGAGTCAGTGGCAATTTTGTTTTCGTAACTAGCTCTGGAGGATTTTATGAGGGATCTTAGCTTCTTACTGAGGTTGACCATGGTGTTCCTCCAGTCATGGGATTTTACTCTTTTCTGCAACAGTTTCTTTCTTCTGTTGTAGAGTTTGTTTATGGCAGAGGACCACCAGATTGGCTTCCTTTTTTTGGAGGATAGCATCTTGGTTCTATTAGGGATAGCATGATCCATGCACTCGTGTAAGTGCTTATAAAGTGCATTTGTGTAGGATTCAGCAGTCGTACTTCTATTGTCCATCTGCATGGGTGTCATGAAGTTTGCCACTTCTGTCTTAAGAAGTGTGAAGTTGGCTTTGGAGAAGTTTTTTTACGGTGGTTTCCCTAACTGGGGGTGGGGGTGGGATGTGGATGTCTAGGGTGATTAGCTTGTGGTCGGATCTGACCAATGAGGAATTGACCTCTGGTGTGGGACACTGGTTGCCCATGTTGGTAATGACCAGGTCTAGGATATTGCTGACCCTGGTGGGGGTGTGAATAAGTTGATCCAAGGTGTTAGAATTTATGAATTCCAGAAAACATTGAGCAAAAGAGTTGGTACATGAGTAGTTTTCCCAGTTAATGGTGGGGTAGTTGAAATTGCCCATTATTAGGGTGTTGGGTTGTACCCTAATACTTTCCAGTGTATCAAGAAATGAGGAGTGGGAATCCTGAGGCATGGTGGGGGGTCTGTAGCAAGCTACAATTTGGACTGCGGTCTTGCCCAGAGTTAGTTGCACTTGGATAATCTCGGATGCATTATGCTGTGCAACTAGCCTGGAGGTGTGGATATACTTAATGAATATGGACACGCCTCCACCTTTAGTGCTTCATTCCGGGTTAGGTGGCCGAAAGGTGTGGTATGAACTATAGCCTGGTAATGCAGGGGTGCTCTCTGGAGCTTTGAACCAGGTCTCTG
The DNA here is from genome assembly GCF_019279795.1 of Protopterus annectens. NCBI lineage: Eukaryota > Metazoa > Chordata > Ceratodontiformes > Protopteridae > Protopterus > Protopterus annectens. Next base: position 388,361,726 of record NC_056729.1, read on the forward strand.
TCACTGCACAGATGTTGATGTTCTCCATTTTAAGGAGTGCCTCAAGTGAGTGCATTTTGAGGTTTAGACTTCTAGCATTGAGTAGCATTACCCTCCGATTTTGCTTGCTTGTACCTGTGACGGTGGTGAATTTGTCATTTGAACCTTGCCTAAAAAAGGCACTATAGGGGTGGCAAGAGCCTTAGCCAGTATCCGGAATCCCAAGGGAGACAGGTGCAGGCCATCTCTGGCAAAGCATTGTGGTCTGTCAATCTTTTCGTCCCAGGCAGACAAATACTGGATCCCCTTAGAATGACACCAGAAGCTTAGCCAATTGTTGAAGTCAATCATTTTGCCCTTGTACTGTGGTATCATTCTGGGTGATGGCAGGATGCTACTCAGGGCTAGGGTCATACCTGCCTGGGCTACAAGATCGGAGAGCTCCTCCATGTCTCTTTTCATGTAGTCCAGGGAGGTACGTCTCAGGTCATTCACACCAACGTGGATAATGACAGTGTCATACTTGTACTTGTTGTGGAGTGATCTGAGTGCATGCATTATGTGGCGGATCCTGGCACCTGACAGGCAGCTGACAGTAACTTTCTCCTTGTTTAGCCTGGTGAGTGGAACATCAGTGTGCCTGACTATAGAGTCACCTATGACTAGAGTGTTGGGTACGTTATGCCTTATGGGCTGTGGTTGAGTGGCACACTCAGTCTGTGGGCTGTGTGTCATTTGGGTTGTGTTGGGGGGGTGGAGTTTGCTTGTGTTTCTGTTTTGGAGGTCCCTGATGCTTGGGCAGGTTTTTATTGAGAGCTTTTTTTTTTTTAGAGCTTTTTTTATTAGGGAATGGTGTCACTTCAACAAGGTATATTATTGTGGGCCAGTGATTGGAATTTTGTGACTACTCCAGAGGAAGAATCTTCTCGTCCAAGGTAATGTTACACTTCCATTTGGGAGATTGTTTATACTGCAGCTCAGCTACTTTGGTATGTTAGATGCTTATAACTTAATTCATTCTTCATTACAGATGATCAATCTCTTATTTCGCTGTTGCTCTGGTTTTATTATTCACTGATCAAATTTATATCTAATAAAAGTTTTTGCATGAACAATAAACACAGTAACATCAGGATGTTTGACTTTTATAAATGCTTCTTTGTTACAATTTTTAGTGCAATAAATCAGTTTTCATAGTGAACATCTTCAACTTTTACGTATTACTTGCATTTGAAAACACTGATGAACTATATCAACATCTGCATCATTTGCTGTCACTATAATGTCTAACAGTGCCTCTGTGCAGCAGATCTGCTTGTAAATAAACAAATAAAAAAAGAAGAGAGAATTTGCTCATTCATTAGAGAAGAGTAATCCTTATTATTTCGATATGGTGTCACCCTACATGCAAATTACAAAGTGATTACAGGCAAAGAATATAGAGAAATGTGTTGTTATAATGGAACAATGACATTTAAAACATGTCGTACCACTGTTTTAACTCATTTTAGCTTAACGTTCACTGACATTCAGTCGTGAACTACCTTTCCCATGAATCCTTGTTTTCTCTCTCATATTTTAACTGGAAATTACAGTGATTTAACTGTATGCATAATCTTCAACACAGTTTTATGCACAACATCATGAAAGCTAGGTGAAACAGGACAGTGATTACTGATAAGCTACATGTTTTTTTATTTGCTATCACTGATAATGTAAGCTGTCCTCCCCCAACATCTGTTCTAAAAGCCAAGGACTTTTTCTTTCACAACAGAAAGGGGAAAATAACCACCACAAAAACTGCAGTTATTCACCCCCAGTAAATGCAATTTTACATTTCATACCTAATTTCTTCCATTTTGGCATGGTGCAGTCACAGTTTTATCACTATGAGCAACAAAAAGAAACTAACCCTGGATGATTTGCGCAAAGTCTGAATTTGTTTTTGCCTAACCTAATACCACAGGGAATGCACATTTTAGGAGTTTAGCTCAGATGGTATAGTGTCACATTCCTCTGACAACAAAGTCAGGGGTCATTGAGAGATGGCAATCACCAAAACAATCCCACAAGAAAAGTACGGTTGTGTAATATACTTACAACAGCAAGAAATATTCCATGAGGACTGTGCTTTGTGTGGATGAATGGATAGATGGAGCCCTGCCTTATTACCCAGACAGCCGAGGTCTGATTAGTGGCTCAAGCTGCTGTAGAAGCCAGTAGGAGAGGAACAGGAATGGTGGTAAAGTTTGCTTACTAGCCTCTATTGTGGGAGAAAGGGGGGCATTTTGTCTGGAGGCATGTATTATGCTATGATCCCTGAAACAGAATGAAGACACAATAGATATGTCTGGTTATGGGGGTGCAGGGCTTCTTCAAAGTTGCATTACCCAGTGAAGTGACAGACCACCTTTGCAATTCCCACTGTATATTTATTCTATGACTGGAAAATAAGGTTTAAAGAAAACCCTCCAGATGACTGTTTTGATACTGCCTCACCACAGTATAAGAGTGCTTGCTCAAATGATGTGTAGGCAGAGAAGAATAAAAAAGGATCTTTGAGAAGGGGCCACTGTTGGCACTGAATCATAACAGTTGGGTTTTCCTACCTTATGTTCCCCTCTTTCCCAGACAGAGTTTTCATCAAATGCACCCTTATCTCTAAGAGGTCTGTGCTGGCCTAAATACATAGTAAACAATGCTAGGAAAGTACAGTTGTGTACACTTACCATAAACGTAGATGTTCGAGTGTATTCACTGTTGCAGTCATTACCATTTGGGTAATCTGTTGGCAGGTTGCCCTCAGTCAGCCTGATTTCCAAAGTCTTGGGTCCTGCGTCGGTTGCTGTCTTCTCTTCCATGACGTCAGGTCGTCAGGGGTATAAAACATGCAGCCGATGCCATTTTCTTTAGTTTTTCTTGCCCCCGATGTCAGGTGCCCCCAAAAAGGTAGCAAAATAATATATATGTATATATACACATGCATCAATATAAACTTTACCTTCATCTACAAGCAAATACACCACATAGGTTGTAGAAGATAGAGAAGGAAAGATAAATTTCAGAATGACAGGGGGATGGCGGGAGGGTAACCTGGACTGCAACAGTGAATACACTCTGACATCTACATTTATGGTAAGTGTACACAACTGTACTATGCTCTCTGTGTTTCACTGTTACAGTCATTACATTTGTGTAGAATCCCAAAGCTATGGTTGGAAGGCTGGAGCTAAACAGCATTAGGTGCGGCTATAAGGCCCTGCAGAACTGCAGTGGCAAAGTCTGCCCTGGACTTGAGTAGAGAGGCAAATGGTAATGCTTTGTAAAGGTGTGAACAGAACTCCAAGTAGCAGCCTCTATAATGTCTTTGGTTGGTACTCCTCTGAGAAAGGCTGCTGAAGTAGCAGCAGCTCTGGTGGAATGAGACCTAATGTCCTTGGGCACAGGTTTGCCATGGTTTAAGTAGCAGAAACGGATGCAGTGTCTTATCCACTTTGAAATTGTCTGCTTTGAAATAGCCTTTCCTTCTGATCCTGCAGCATATAACACTAGTAATTGCTCAGTTTGTCTTAGAGCTTTAGTCCTGCTCAAGTAGAATCTTAGCTGTCTGTGTACATCCAAGGAATGCAGAATTCTCTCCCATTTGTTCTGCGGATTTGGATAAAAAGTTGGCAGATTGTTTGGTTAAGAGCCACACTGGAAACTACCTTAGGCATAAAATTAGGATTTGTCGCCAGAGACCCTGTCTGGGTAAAATATGATAAAAGGCTCTACAGCCATGAGGGCCTGTAGCTCTGAAACTCTTCTTGCTGAAGTAATTGCTAGTAGCAGAGCTGTCTTCCATGATGAGAACTTTATATCAGCAGTAGCAACTGGTTCAAATGGAGGCAGGGTGAGCTTTTCCAACACATAATTGAGGTCCCATGAAGGTAATGGTGATCTTCTAGGAGGCCTTACATTTTTGGCTCCTCTAAGATACTGCTTTAGTAAAAGATGAGAAAAAAATGGTGGCTCTGTATTGTAATGAGCCGAAATGGCAGAGGCATGGATTTTGAATGATGAGAAAGATAGACCTTTGTCAAGCATCTCAGTGAAGTATTGTAATATCTGAGGAATATGTGGTTCTGCTGTATCAGTTCCTTGTGCTCGATTCCAAGCACAGAATCTCTTCCATTTGTCAGCATAAGATTTTCTAGTACTAGGCCTTCTGGCTACCAAAATAACATTCATCAGAGCTTTACTGAGAGGTGTTGTTTGTATGATTACAGGATTAGCCATGCTGTCAGGTTCAGAGTATGTAGTTGATTGTGCAGGATCTGATTGTTTTGCTGGGACAGTAGTTGTGGTTTTTGAGGCAAGGTTCAAGCTGGGTATTGAAACAAGTTCCTTAGGATTGGGTACCAGTATTGGCAGGGCCAGTCCGGGGCAATTAATATCATCTTTGGCTTCTCTTGTCTGACTTTTAGGAGGACCTTGGGTAGAAGAGGCAGAGGAGGAAAGGCATAAACTGATAGGTTTTTCCAACTGTGGGATAGGGTGTCCACTTTCCATGCTTGTCTGTGGTAAGTCCTTGTGCAGAATCTTTTCAGTTGATAATTTTGAGGAGAGGCAAATAGTTCTATGTCTGGGCTCCCCCATTTCTCTGTTATCATGCTGAAGACTTGTGAATTTAGTTTCCACTCGTGAGGATCCATAAGGTTTCTGCTTAAATCGTCTGCCAGAGTGTTTTGTTTTCCTGGCAAGAGTTGAGCTTGAAGATGTAATTGGTAGGTCAAAGCTGTGTCCCACAGTGCCATGGCTAATCTACAAAGGGGGTATGAGTGTGTGCCCCCTTGCTTGTTTATATACCACATGACTGTGGTGTTGTCCGTCTTTATCAGTAGTTGTCCTGGATGAAGTAAGTCCTTGAAGGCTGTTAGGGCCTTTTGAACAGCCAGCATCTCTTTCTGGTTGATATGTAGATGCATTTGATTTGGTGCCCATATGCCCTGAATGCATCATCCTGCCATGTGGGCCCCCCAGGCATAATCTGATGCACCTGTTGTTAAGGTGTGGCTGGCAGGGGGTAGAGTGAAGGGCCATCCCATGTTTTGGTGACAGGTCTTTGCCCACCACAGAAACTCCTGCTGCAGGCAGGGAATGAGAGGAATCATTGTTTCCAGTCTGTGTGAGTGCTGACTCCATAAACTTTTTAGGTACCAGTGAAGTTTCCTCATATGCAGTCTTGCATATGGAATTAGTAGGATGCAGGATGCCATGAAGCCCAGATCCTGCAGAATTTGTCTTGCAGAAGACTGGGTTTTTGTTGCCATCAGCTTGAAGTAAGTAGTCAGTTGCCTTTGTTTGTCTGGCATGAGGTAAGCCATCTGGGCAGTTGTATTCATGCTTGCACCCAGGAATGTTATCTTTTGAGAGGGTAGCAGTTGCGATTTAATTTTGTTTATTGTGTACCCTAGAAATGTTAAAAGCCTTTTCACAAACACCAGGTGTTGCAGAAGAGTGTCCTTGTTCTCTGCTTGAATGAGATAGTCGTCCAAGTAAGGATATATTTGAATACTTCTTTCGCTGCAAAATGCAATTACTGGTGATAGGCACTTTGTAAAGACCCTGGGCGCAGTAGATAAGCCAAAGGGCAGTGCAGAGAATTGGCAATACATTAAGCCAGACTTGAATCTGAGGTATCTTCTGCACGACTGTCTTATTGGGACATGCAGGTATGCCTCTTTTAGGTCTAAAGTTACCAGCCAAGCATTCTTGCCCAGCATGGGCAGAAGCTGTTGCAAAGTGAGCATTTTGAATTTTTGAATGTCCAGGTATGTGTTCAAAATGGATAAATCCAGTATTGGCCGCCAGGCCTTGTCCTTTCTGGGTACCAAGAACAGTCTTGAGTAAAAACCTTGCCCTTTTTCCTGTTCTGGTACTGTCTAAATGGCCCCCATTATCCATGAGGGATGTAACCTGTTTATGTGCCTCTGCCCATTGATTTTTTGGCAGATCTGGCCAACCATTTGTCATTGGCAGAGTGTGGAAATGGAATCTGTATCCCTGTGATACGATGTTTAGTACCCACTTGTCCTGGGTTATTAACTGCTAATTTTGAGCAGAAAGTTCTAATTTTCCCCCTATGGGTGCTGCCAAAAGATAAGTGCTTGGTGTAGGCAGAGGGAAGTCATTGGGATTGCTTTCTGTAGGTTTGCGCTTTATCTCCCACAGATTTGGAGGTGGATGTGCCCCATTGCTTTGACCCATATGAGTCTTGAGCCCGGTACCTGGAACCCTTAGGGCATCTGGATTTGCCCCTTTGAGCTCCGTCTGACACAGGGAAAGGACCATTTTTTTTGTAGGCCAGTGTCTACTGAATCTTGGTGGCTGCACTTGTAAGGAATCTTTAACAGTTTGCATAGACTTAGCTTTGTCTTCCATTTTCTTTAAAACGTCTTCTGCCTCAATACCAAACAAAGAATCATGCTGTAAATGTACATCTAGCAATTTAGCTTTAACATGATCAGGCAAATTTTGTTCCTTTAACCAGGCATGCCTCCTAATCACAGATCCAGTAACAGCGGCCCTGCAGGAGGCCTCTAAAGAATCAAAATTACATTTCAAAGTATGCTTTCCAACTTGTTCAGCTGCATGCAATAATTCCTGCAATTCTTTATTTTCTGCACATTCTGAAATCAACATCATTTTCTGTTTCAGCAATCCCATAACATGTTGTTGGTACTTAACCATATGAAATTGACAATTTAAGGCCCTGATTGCCAAGGTTGCAGGTGTATAAACCTTTTTTCCCAGTCTGTCCAGTGCCCTAGAATCTCTGTCAGAGGGGGTAGGGTTTTTTTGCTGTTGAGGCCTTAACTCCCTTTGGACCCTGTGAAATAGTTTCAGGATCAGCAGCAGGGTTTCTAAATAAAAATTTATGTGAGTTGGGGACTCTGTAATATCTGTCAGGCTTATTGGGAGCCAGAGGTAAGGAGTCGGGGGTCAAGCTTGACTCCAAAAACACATCATCCACAACGTCTAAAACAGGGGGGATGGCTAAAGGCTTGTGCTGAGGGAGAAGAAGGAAATCCCTGAGCCTCTTTTTTGATTCTGAAAAGTCTTGACTCTCCCAGTGAAAATGCTCCCTCAAAGTATGCAAAGTTTCTCCAAATGAATAATCCTCAGGAGGAGATGCAGATGGAATAGACTCCTCAGCATCAGAATCCTCATAGGGAGATATAGATAATTCCTGATCAGAAGAGGAATCAGAAGAAATAAAAACCTGATCTGAAGATGCATAAGTGTCTTGCCTAGGCCTCTTATCTGGAGGGGGATGGGAACCCCTGATCAAGGTAATAAGGTCTTCAGCCATTTTGATCATCTGTTTTTTAGGCATAGAGGCCTGTGCACGTGGCTCATGTGTCGTTTTTTTAGGTTTAGAAGTTGCTTTCGTCTTTGGTTTTGCAGCTGTCGTCGGTTTGATGTACAAATGTTGGGGTCTGAATACACCCTCAGAAGCCGGTACCTGCTCAGCGGCTCCGAGGGAGATACATCCGTTGGTCCAATACCTTGAGTATCTTACGGCATGCCAGACTCCACATGGGTGTTGGTAGAGGCCTGCGACTCGAAGGTAGCGGGCATCAGGGGCTGTGAAGGCACCTCACTGAGTACCGGCGAACCGGTGACTGGCTTAGGAGAAGCCTTGTCGTCGGTTTTGGATCTCAACTGCCTTTCCCTGTCCTTTTCTTTGCATTTTTTTATGTACTCCAGTAGTCTGATTGCTATCCAATGACATTTCTGGGTAGTTAAATCTGTTTCCAAAATACTTTGATGCAAAAATATACCTACATTTAATAGTGCACTGGTTAAATCTAGCACAAAACCAACAGCCAGGCACATTGCAATCAGGGCCTAGGCAAGGAATACAGTATAAATGGAAATCGTTATGAGGTATTTGCTTCCCACAAGTAATACAATTATTAACTTTTTCTGACATCGGTAAAAAGCAAGAAAAAAGTTTCCCCAACAGGGTACTTAGCTTTAGTGAAGACTTCGGTTCTGAAACTCAAACTCGAATATTACAGTAGTCGGCCGACTGGCACTTGCGAAATGCTTCTGCTTCGGGCACCGCGCGGCAAGAAAGACTAAAGAAAATGGCGTCGGCTCCATGTTTTATACTCCTGACGACCTGACATCGTGGAAGAGAAGACTACAACAGACGCAGGACCCAAAACTTTGGAATTCAGGCCGACTGAGGACAACCTGCCAGCAGATTACCCAAATGTAATGACTGCAACAGTGAAACACGAAGAACAGTGAAACACGAAGAACATCTTCTTGTTCTTCAAGTACCTTGTGACCAAAGGGGACTGTGACTGTACTGTGTGTTGCTGTCCTAAGTGTGAAAAAACATTATACTGCTATTTCAGAACTGTGCAACATCCAAATTTAATAGCTAAAATAAACTAGATACAATAAGGAAGGTTAAATTTACTGTTACAGTGACATCTCCTCAGGGATTTACTGTTATGGTATACTAAGACAGATCACTAAACAGTAAGGCTTAACACATCAAGACAGATTCCCAAGCACGGTTATTATTCCCACATAATGTGGAGAGTTACAATATCCCCCTTCAGTACAGCCATGCCAAAATCAGTCTTACCTTTGGACCAAGATGCAACTTTAGCATTTTGTGAAGATGTGGACAGTTTTCAATGTGCAGTTTCTAAACCTTTCTGATGTACTCAGCTGATGCTACAGTAACATATTTATTAAAGCAAAAGGTAACGCAGTGAGCCAACCACATATGGTGATCTCAAAGTTGGTGTATATGTATATATATAAGTTTGGGGGTGGTTGGCTTGCTCACGCATTGGGGGATGTGGGGGGGGGGGTACAACTCTCCAAAACACAAGTTTAAAGGAGAATAACAGTTGTTCGATAGTAGTAGTAGTTCTCATCTATTTTTGGTCTTATGTTTTATGATTTTGGTACTCTGCATTGCAAGTCCCAAGGTTTCAAGAGGCAGACAGACAGAGTCGCAAGAGGATTTTACAGTAATTTAGATATTCATGTTACCCATTCAAGGTGGGGTTACAAATACAGAAATATCCTCAGTTGCCAAGGCACCAGTGAGAGCACAAGCACTTCAGGTGGCTCTCACACCTGTACTGTTCTGAAAACAGAAGTAATTCAGAAGGCTCGAGTTAAGTTTGGCATCCCACCTGTGACCCAGAGGGTGAGAGGACTAACACAAAACACAGTACAAAGGATTTGTCCAGATAAATTCACTTCAGATAGCACATCTAAAACTCTCTCACTGATACTCTTCCTGTGAGAGAAATAGACACCTTGCTGAAGTTTCAAGTAGTTTACTCAGTTAAGCAGGTAGATGGACAGCTGTTCTTGTTCTAGTTTATTACATTTAACAGGTCAGTTATTTAAGGGTAGTTAAAGACAATGGTGGGAGGGTCCAGGGAAGGTGATTGGAGGAAAATCTGGGAGATAGAAAACCAAGGAGCTAATCCCAATGTTTAGAGGTTAGTACCTTATTTGAATATTCCTGAAAGACCTGTGACAGTTTATCAGCTCAGCAGCCTGTGGAACGTCATTTGTAGTTACAAGTTTATTTTTATTTTTAACAAACAAAATATGACACCACACACTGAGCTACCCACTACAGAACTATATTTAAGAAAACGCTCTTGCCTGAGCGCCATCAGGTCCATTTAATAGAGTAGTTTACACTCTGATAACTGAAAAAGCTCTGTTTTATGAGGTTACCATTAGACTTTATTAGCCTGTTTTGAACAACATGTAATATAAGACAGGCTCTTTCTGCCTTTGTGGAGCTCATACTCCTTGGAACTAATTATGAAAGCTTTATTACAGAACTTTTTCCAGTCTGACTTGTCCTTATCAATGCTTCTGTACAACATGTAATATGGGAGGTTGTGCTCACTTTCGCGGGGCTCATATTCCCCTGAAATAGATTATGAAAGACTAATCTTCTCTCTTGTATAGCAAAAAGATTTACAGTGCCTGCTTGTAAGAGGCTCACATGCCTGGTTAATGTGGCCAGTTCCCCATTTTTCTTCATGATGATGAGAAATCTTTTTATATGCAGGGGAGGTAGCTACGCTAGGTGACCCCCCATTTTTGTGAACAATACATGCATCCAGAGAAATAGCTTACAGTGGAAACAATTCACAGTACTCTTTTACAGAGCTCATGGATTTGCACAAGTAGGAAGAAAAATGTTTGCTTAAAGTTTCATACCTCAGAACTTTTGTATAGGCTTTCTGTACCCATGGAATAAAAATGCCCCAAGTAGTGAACTGCAGACTACAAAAAGCCTTTAAAAAATAAGAATCTCAGATCTTTTTTGAGCATAGGCAAACTGTGCCTATGTGTAAAGGGGTCTATATTCAATTCTCGAAAGCCGACAATGTCAAATCTGACATCGTTGACACGAGAATAGCGAAACTGCAGAACATCGAACAAGTAAACGGAAATCTCCGTAAGGGGAGATTTCCATTTACTTCAATGTAGTGCAGTCTCGGAGTTGGTATATTTAAGTAGCAGAGGGTGTGGGGGTTGTAGGGGGGCTTGCCCCCCTGCCTGCACCGTTAAGTTTTTTTTTTTTTACTTTTTTTTCTGAACATTTGACGTTTTAACAGTTTGATCACTAAAGGTCGACCTTTAGTGATTCGAACTGTTAAATATTCGATGTTCTAATATAGACTGGGTGTAAAGAACACAGCACTGTGAAGTGGTGCTCTGGGATACCAATTTTCATTGTACTGCAAATTACAGAAATTTTGCTAAATGCAGGCCAAGTGGCTAGAACATCTATATCTGGTTGCTATGGGGTAGCTGCAGTAAGAGAGAGAGAGAGAGAATGAGAATGTTTCTGGTCTCAGTGCACGGTTCTGTGGTGTTCCAGTCTAGGGTCTTCACTATCAAGTTTCTTCCAAAGTCTAGCAGTTAGTGAGGTCTCTTCTATTCAGATTCTTCCATTCTTCAGGTTCCAGGTGGTGAAGTCCGTGCAAAAAAGGGCCAGACAGCTCTGTGCCTGGCTCGATAAAGGGCTGGAAACTTGGAGAAATCAGGTTGAAGGGCAGTTAACCAATTTCTTGAGAGAGGGGATGGTATCATGGGGACGGGGTGGGGTTAGATGATTTAAAAGGCTGATGCAAATCAGTATGGGTGTGGACTGTCAATCAAACTAGGAGGCAAGTGTTTGGCTTCCCTTTTCTCATCCCTAACAACAAAAGGAAGGCCCAAGTCCCAAATGAGTATTTTTTTATTTTCAAATAACTGAAAGTTGCTGTTTAAATTTGTGCACATCATGTTTAGGTAAAAGAATTTTCAAACTCATGACAGTTGCTGTTAGAATTGTACCCATCTTGAGATCACAAAAAAAATAAAATAAAAAACAAACAAATACACAGATCTGGAGTTTGTTGTCAGGTAGATGGTGTGCCACCCTGATTTTTAACTTGTTGACAGTTTTTCCTTTACAAGAACAATTGAATTACACTGTGCATGGTACATCACAAAAGCAGTGTTGCAGCTTACAGAACAAGTGCTGTTGATTTTGCTCCTGAGTACTGGACAAAAGTAGTACTCCTCGTTGCTCATGTATTTGCAGTTAAGTGCAAAAGGGGGAGTCAGAGGGATAAGTTTTTCTGATGTCCTCCTCCAGTCTGTATTTGGACTCTGCCAGTCTTTAATGTTCTTGGCTGTCTTGAAAACAAAACAAGGATGGGGTCCTAAGAGTTTTTCCAGTTGTTTGTCTGTAATCACCACCCAAGTGTCAGTTGTATCTTTCAGATTGTTTTGTAATCTACTGTAACAGCGAGTGCCATGCTTCTTTTTCTTTTGTTCTCCTGTGGATCTTGATGTTGGTTTCTGTTGATCCCTAGGAGCCTCGCATTTGCTCTCATATGCACTCAGGGTGGGGTGCACAGGGAGGACAAAGGTTACTGTGCTTTTTTCATTTTATACCACTGTCATTTCTATCAATGTTGCTTCCATTCTTATTTTTGTCATTGAAAAAATGTAAGATTCAATTTCCACACATACAGTTTAATATCTATCATAGTTTCCAGCAAGTTACTTCTTTTAAAAAGTATAAAAGTCAGCTTTACCTAAATTTTTGCTCTAGCTGAGTCAACGGATTTGTCAAGTGGTTTCAGACATTAGTCCTATTTTTACCGTTAGTTCTGGTGGGACTCTTTTGCTGAGTCAGTATGTCCAAGACCCTCAGCTCCCTGGCCCTTTTCCAGGACATGTTACTCTGTTGTTGGTGCCCTTGTGGAGACCTCTGAGTAGGGAGTGAAAAGCTGCTCCACTGTGTGGCTCTCTGTTGGGGTTCAGTGGTTCCAGCTGGTGGCTGTCTTCCTCTGTGGTGTTATCCTCAAGTCCTGTTGCGTCATGCTGGTGGTGGGTGCTACGTTGGGCCCAAGTTCCTGGTGGCCCTGGTAAAAATCCTGCCTGTTGTCTCCTTCCAAAACTTTCTGGTCAGCAATAGGTGTGGCCAGGCTTCCTTGTGTTATGACCTCATGCTTGGGGTGGTGGTGGTTAGGTATGTCATGCTTCCAGTGCCCAGCTAAATGTTTCCCACTACTGTTGTCTAGGTGGGTATTTCTTTCTCCTGATCAAAGTATGATGGTTCTGTGGTTCCTGCTTGTTCCTCAAGTCCTTGCTGATTTTTTCCCCCATTTTTTTTCTCCTTAACTTTGTTTTCAAAGTCAGTGACTCTTATTAAGAGCTAAAAATATGTTAGGTGAGTCAGGGTTGTCCTTGCATAAATTCTCCAGGTTTAGGATGTTGCTGTCAAATCCAGGTTGGTTTTGTTATGTCGAAGGAGGATCCCAATCAGCTTGAGACTAGCATCCCTTAAAACTGTGTCCCATTCTCTGATTAAGTCCTCCACATTGTTTCACTTGGGTTTTTTTGAATAGCTTTAGTCCCCTAAGAATCAGTTCTTTTTCAGTACTGTTCCGGAGGTAAACTTCTTCCCAGTATAGTCCTTTCAGTCTTTTCAGTTGTGTCTCAGGGAGGAGAAAGCTGTCTGTAGGGTCTTGTTGTATGTTCTCTTGGTGAGCTGTCTGTATGGTCGTTATGTCCAGTGTGCTGGGTTACATTTACCCAGGTAGGTGTCTTCAGAAGGTTTTTAAGTCTTGAGTTATCTGGTTTCATATAGCTAGTGGTCTACTAAATTGATCTGAGTGGATAACTCCTTGTCCTTGGGGGTACCACGGATGAACGAAAAACAGAAGTAATACAGAAAGCTCGAGTCAAGTCTATATCTATTGAGTACATCTCTGGTATAGAGGAAAGAACCGGAGTGGTAAGGCACAACAAATGTCTTTTCTACGTGCTGTGTCTACAATTTGCTTTTCTCAGCCAATATTAAGCAATTGGCCAATTAAGTCAAGGCAGTCATGTTTTGCTTTCTGATATATGCAAATCCTGGAGCCATGCCACCTGGCAATATTTTGGAGATGTGGACAGTATTAGTGACAGAGATGAAAAACAAAATGGTGCTGTGCTACCTTGAATCTGAGGTAGTTTCTGAAAGAAGGGTTTCAATGTAATGTGAAGATACTCACCTTTCATCATAACTAATGTTGACAAATAAGAGTTGTTTTGTGAAGGTCAGCCTTCAGGGATCTTGTGCTTTTTAGAAACAGAAAAAAATAAGTGTAAAAAACTTGACCTCTGACTAGAAGGTATTGTTCTTTTTTTATATACTAGTAACTGATACATTTAAGTAATAAAAAAGTTAATACCAACAACAAGGCACACAACAAAACTGAATAAAACAAAAATGCCTAGGAACTCCACTCAAGGTAAAATAAATAAGTTGAGCGGTTTCATTCATTTAATATACAAACCATCAGAACAGGGACTGATGCATATAATGCTTAACATTTTTTTTTTAATGTATGTATGCATATATGTGTGTATGTATATATATATATATATATATATATATATATATATATATATATATATGTGTGTGTGTGTGTATATATGTATATGTATATGTGTATATATGTATATGTATATGTGTATATATATATATATGTATATATATATATATATATATATATATATATATATATATATATGTAGACCATTACAATAAATATGATACCTATGAATGCCACTCACACTATAAGGGAGATAGACAGCAAGCATATTATTTTTAAGATGCATAACCGTTATTGCTACACAAAAGATATATTAAAATAAAAGATTTTCCTTTACAATTTAAACAAAACCAAATAGTTAAGTATTAAATCTATGTATAGTTGTGTTGCCTTAGTGTTTTATAAAATATTAAAAATAGATGAAGACTGTATTTAAGTAATCTGTAAAGACAGATACATGTATACTTAAAAGATATATAAGATACTTTTCATTATAAAACTACCATATGGCGGGGCCGGGGGAGGATGCTGAAATGCAGACTTAGAGAGATCGCTTGAATGATTAGATCATTCAAGGATGAGATGTTTTTTCTCATGGAGGGTTTGGTGGTTGTTTATCTTATATTGTTCTCAGTTATGATCTTGTAATTTACTTTTATTGGGTGTCTATAATCTATTGTAATACTGTTGGAAGAAGAAAAAACAAGTCATTCTCTTCATGTACACACATCTACACATTGTTACGAGTGTATGAATATGGATAAAAGCAAAGCTAATATAAATCCAATTGCAAAATGTATATCACTTAATGTAAATGGTTTAAACAATAGCTACAAAAGGGGAAGTCTTTATAGATATTTAAAGCTATGTGAAGCGCAACTAGTATTTTTACAGGAAACACACCTTACACAGGAAGACATAAATAAAATAAACAATAAAAATTATACAATACTAGTAAGTTCCACCTATAATCAGAAGTGAAGGGGAGTAGCAATTTTGTGGAAAAACACTACTTTAATGCCTAAAATCATAAACACGTTCCATGACAACTCAGGAATGTTTTGTCTAGTGACAATATCTATCAATGAAATGATATATACATTAGTGAATATTTATTGGATACCAGGACTAGGTGTTGGAGTGGCCAAACAACTCTTAGAAGACATTGTACAATATACCAAAGGCAATTTAATCATAGCTGGAGATTTCAATTGCATTATAAAAGAAACTGACACAAATACTAAAACTACACGTAAGAGATCACCTTTAACAAAGTTGTTATCTGAGTTTGTTGAAACTTTTAATATAGTTGACATAAATGAGTATGCTATCCCAGATTCACTATTCTTTACACATTTTCCCATAGACATAATACATACTCTAGAATAGATAGAGTGTACATAACAAAGGATTTAACCTCTAAATTAAATAAAGTCAAGACAATTTCATGTCCATTTTTGGACCATAACACCATAATGTTTGAGATAGACTTATGTTTCAAGAGAAGGATATCAGTAACAAGAATACCATCTTACATAACAAATCTCAAAGATTTTAAGGAATTTTATATTAAAGAGACACAAAAATTCCTAGATATCAATCTTACAAAAGATGCATCTGAAATATATATATAGGATGCATTGAAAGCATACCTATATATGGAAGAGCGGTGGGATGGTATAAAAATAAACAAAAACAGTGGAATAAGGAATTAATGGAATTACAGTCAAAAGTAGATAATTTAAAGCTTGATATTCAAAATGGAAACACCAACTTAATAAAAGAACTAGAAGATACTAATAAAAAATACTCAGAGACGCTACACCACAAAACAATGATCAACTTAGAAAAAATTAAACTATGTTACTATTCAATGAACCCTAAAAACCAACGAAGAATAGCAAATAGGACTAAAAAGATTATTAAAACAAATCAAATCAAGGAAATACATAATATAGAAACCAAAACGAAAGTATCTGATTTAGAAGGAATACTAGAAGCTTTTAGGCTATTTTTCATAAACTTAATAATCAAAATGAGAAAACAGAAACACATTCAGTATTGAAAGCTTTTCTCAAAAACAATGTTAAAGTTAGGTTATTAGAGGAGCAGGTACAACTAATAGATAAACAAATAACAATGACAGAACTTAAAGCTGAAGTAAATAAGCTAAAATTAAACAAAGCTCCAGGTATAGATAATATCAACCCAGAAATGTTTAAATTACTATCAAATGAGGCTTTGCTGTTGTTATTGAATGTCTTTACATCAGTTAAAAATGGTAAAGACATTCCTCCTTCTTGGAAGTACACATTAATATCACCAATTCTGAAACAAAATAAAGATCCCAGTGAATGTTCATCATACAGACCCATTTCACTTCTTAATATAGATTACAAAATTTTTATGGCAATACATGCTGCTCGAATAAAACAATTACTACCACTTTTGACAGAGGAGGATCAAACAGGTTTTATAAAAGATAGGAACACTTATGACAACATTAAAAGAATTCTTTCCTTAATTGATTATATAAATGTCACAAAAACAAAATGAATGTTATTAGCTTAGACATAAATAGTGCATTTGATTCAGTGAACTGGGATTATCTGTGGTTAGTTTTAGAAGAATATGGCTTCTCAAACAACTTCACTTTGTTAATAAAATCATTATATGAAAAATCATTGGCTTATATAAAACTGGGATCTTGTCTGTCTAAATCTATTAAAATAACTAAGGGCACAAAACAAGGCTGTCCTCTTTCTCAGTTATTGTTTGCGCTAGTCATTGAACCCTTAGCAAATAATATACGTATGGATAAAAATATTGAAGGAATACAACTAGACAACAGCCTAGAGCTTAAAATTCAACTTTTTGCTGATATTTTAATTACCTTAAAAAATAATAATAGCAGTTTAAAAGCATTATGGGACTTAATTCAAAACTTTCAAAACTTTTCAAGTCTTAAATTTAATGAGAACAAAACAAATGTATTGCTTATAAATACTAATAAAAGATCTAAATAAAAATACCATAAATATATCTCTACCAATAATATAATTAAATACTTGGGAATTATAATAACTAACAACCTAGATACTACAATTGAAACAAATTATAAAGAGACCTTAAATAATATTAAAAATCTAATACAAAGATGGAATAAATTCTTCTTTTCAATGGAAGAAAGGCTTTATATAATTAAAATGATCATATTTCCAAAAATTCTTTATGTCATACAAGCTAGTTCTTTGCCACCAGCTAAATCACACCTAAAACAATTAAATGATTTAATGGTAAGATTCCTATGGTATCCAAAAAACCAAGGATAGCTATGAAGTATCATCTAGATGATTGGGATATAGGTGGCATAGGTTTACCAGACATAGAAATATATTTGCATTCATCCATTATTAAAACAATATCATTATGGCTAAATACAAAATATACATCAAAATGGAAGCTAGTTCATGAGAGAATCTGGTTAAAATCAGGATTTGTAGTAGCAAATAAGTATACAGATTTCATACCAAACAATTTTCTATGGCTGATGAAGGAATATATGATGATACATAAGAATAAAAATATAAGTTCCAAATACATTACTTATACATTAAAAATTTTCCAAAATCTTATTAATAGCAATCCTGATATTAATGCATGGTCATTTCTTTTATATCCAGTAGCGTACACACAAGGTAATATAATAACATTTAATATGGAAGTAGTCAACATGCTTAAAGAAAAGGGATTAATATATTGGCATCAATTGCTAAACTCTTGAAAACCTCTGACAATAGACCAGATTAAACAGAAATTAATATTGAAGATAGTTCGTGGTTACATGTACAAGAATTAAGACAGTATATATTAAGCAAACAAGAAACAATGCAACCATCAATAAGACAAAATGTTCCTAACCTTATAGAACATATAATATTACTAACAAATCAACCCATTACTGGAAAGGGATACTTATCTATTTATAAAACAAACAAAAAAATAAAAATGCATAATAATGACAAAATATGGAATTATTATAGATCAGTTAATGGACATGTGCCAAATGACAGAGATAAAAAACTAATTCTTCTCTCTCCAAAGCAGACATCACTTTCATTACATTGGAGACTTTTTACATGGCAATTCATACACAGATCTTATGTAACCCCTCATAAAATGGAACTTATGTTTAAGAAAAATATTGGCTGCTGGAGATGTGATTTATCAGTAAAAGCAGACTGGCAACATATGTTCGACGAATGCCATTTGATTAAACCATATTGGGATAAAATAAATTATTTTCTGCAAATGGTATTCAATGATAAATTACAGATTTCCAAATATATTATTTTGTTTAATGCACCTGTACCAGACTGTGTGCCAAGAACAAAATATGTAATCTTATGGACTCTCCTAGCTATTGCAAGGAAGAACATTACATCAAACTGGAAATCCAAAGCTTCTCCAACTTTTAAGCAATTCATGAATATGGTGTCAGCAGTATCGCAATTGGAAATGCACACTATTAAAGGAAGAACTGAAAGAACTACATCATTATACGTAGCATGGCAAAAAGTAACTGAAATACTGGAGAATAATGACTGCAGCAGATTATAATCAGGAAACAATTGTATAGAAAGTCAATTATATGTCAACAATAGACACCCTTGTAAATACTTTATTTTGGTTTTAATGTTTGATATCTGTTTAGAGGTTTTAGCCTACCTTTTTAAATAATTTGTAAATACTTCATTGTCATAAATAACCTGCATTCATGTTTTCTTGTTTTTGGAAATTAATAAAAATATTAAAAAAAAAAAAGAACAGGATGATAAACTAAACCACAAAGTGCAGTATATAATAAAAATTGTTAATACGTCAGCCAACAGGAATGTAATATCAATAAAATCAGTGAGAAAATTTAAAAATTCACCCAATAAAATCATACCTATTAAAATATTAGTCAGGCACTAATAAATGAATCTATTTTTCAGCAAACATTTAATATTAATGAGTCAACTGAGCCTTGGAGCCTGGTCGGCCTTTAAAGCAATCTCCCACTTCAACTCTAATTTTTAACATAGTATTAAAGCGGTCAGTAAATAAACAAGGATCTATGTAATATAATACAAAAAATAAAAAACTTCCTAAAGTTCAAATATTCAATGGCATGCTTTGCTAATGCATTAGTCATATCCCCTCTTTTTATTGCAGCACGACTTTCATAGATCCTTTTGTATAAGGCTCTTACTGTTTTGCCTACATAATAACAGCTGCAGTTCACGGGAGAACATTGAACAGGTGTGCTTTTATTGGGTGTATTTTAAAATTTTCTTGCTGATTTTACTGATATTACGTTCCTATTGTTTGGCTTATTAACAGTTTTTATTATATAATGCACTTGGTGGTTTAGTTTGTCATCCTGTTGTGATGAAGTTCGTATATTAAATGAATGAAAGTGCTCAACTTATTTATTTTGATTCGAGTGGTTTTCTTGAGGTTTTAAGTATTTTTCCATTTTATTTAACTGATACATCTATTGCAATGCTTGCTGCATTTGATGCGGGGGGGGGGGGGTAAGGAGTACTGATGGTGCACAGTGCCTTTCAGGTTTCTGAACAAACTGTGTTGCATAACATAGCTGCACTTGTCTGTGTCTGTAAAGCCAATTTGTGGTTACATCCTTCCCCACTGAACAGATGAAAGATGTAAATGGAGTAGCAGCCATTTTAAAGCTCTTACTGTATATGCCTTTTTTGTTGAATTTGCATTGTCTCACTTTTTGCTGATAAAAGCTTTTCAGAACTGGGAAGGATGAACTATATGTAACTAACTAACTAACTACCACACACACACACACACACACTTCTTTAAAAGAAGACATTTTACCTTTCTTTTCCAGGTCAACAATGTCATCTGCTGAGTTGACTGAATAAGAAATTCTGCACCACTGGAGCACGAAGTAATCTAGTTCAAACATTCTCACTCATACTCCATGGTGAGCCTTGCAGGTCTCAAAAGACCATCCTTGACATGGCTGCCCTTGAGGAGTGCCAGCAGCACCACATGTTCATTTTAGTAAGTGAACTCTTATGCTTGCCGCTGCAGCCACTAATTTCTCTATACTATTTATAACATTATTCCTAGGAATAGATAGTAGATGTTCCTGGACTTACTCTAAAATGAAACTATATTTGGGTGAAAATAATAAACTGTTTTAGCAGCTAATGTACTGGATATGAATATTTTCACTATGATTACTTAGTAATCTGCAATTGTTCTCAAAAACATGTGGAAGACAAAATTGCTTTCCCTTTCTGGCTAGAAGTTCATAAATAACAGCATAAGCTTCCTTTTGTGAAATGTATAAACAGTGTTCATTTAAAACAAAGCTATATCCTGTCAACTTATTTTTTGGCAATGGAACCCATGTTTTGAGAAACTATTTGCTTTTGATGCACCCTTAAGAGCTGTGCTACTATTCACTTTGAATCTGGAAGCCTCTTCATCTCTCCTTGTCTCTTACCATGCCAAGATTAACTGACTTCAGCCAAAATTAAAAATTCTTCCATAAGATTAAAAGTGCCAATAAAAACACATCCATCTTCTTGAAATTCTCAAGACTGACAGGGAAGAGTTCTTCTTGTAAGACTCCTGAGGGATAGGAGATCGTATCTGCTTTATACAAAACTTTTCCTCTTCATTAGAGTCCAGACAAGGCCACTCTTTTTTTTTCTCTTTACTGTCCTGAATTTCCATGCACAAGTTAACACCTCTGTGTTCTACCTACTGACTGACAGCTGTCCATTGAAGGAGCCAATATAGCCCCTTACTGTTTCACTGTTATTTCCTGTGCTATATATACTCTTCTGCAAAGGTCTTACAATCAAAGGAAAGACACCTTAACAGGACCCTGGTTCTTGGACTGGCACCAACTAGAAAATCTTTTCCACTTATCCATATAAGATTTTCTAGTAGCAGGATCCACTGCTTTGTTTAATACCTGCCACACATCTTCAGAAAAAGAGGTAAAATTCTATCATCTATGCAGTCAGTTGAAGATACTGCACATTGGGCAGTATCAAATTCTCCTGTCTTGTGTAAGTCCATTCTGTCAGGAAGTTTGTGGTAAATGCCCTTGGCCATTTTCCAAAGAAGGGAGAACCAGTGCTGCCTGGGCCAATACAGGATCACCCCAATTACCTTTATAGAGTCCTACTGAATCCTGAGTAGAATTCTGGTTATTGGAGGAAAGTCATACGGGAACATTCCCATCCATGGGCATGAAAAGGCATCTATCCTTCTAGGATGGTCTACAAGGAGTCCTGGAGCAGAAGTTCTTTCATTGTCTTTTTTGACAAACCATCTTATGGAGTTCCCCACAAATGGATCAATTCTTGGAATACCTCTGGATGTAACTTACAATTATGAGGGTATGTTCTGATCCTGTTCATCCTGTCTGCTACAATGCTTTACTCTGACAGAATATATGTAGTCTAGAGGGACAAAATGAACTGACTTGCTAGATACCAGGCTACAACAGCTAATCTGCAAAGAGGGGTACAATCTGGTTCCCACTTCTCTGTTTTGTACTGTATTTTAATTTATTTTTATTTTATTTATCCTTTGTTGACCAGGTTAGTTCCTCTCACATCACATGGTGTTGACTGTGTTTGCTAGCAGAAGGCCTGGAGTCCAAAAATCATTTAGTGATTTGAGATCACTTATTACAGCCATCATTTGCTTGATACATATGTGTTTTAATTTGTCTTGTTCATTCACTAGACCCTATACTTTCACTCCTGTGGACACAGCCCCCAAAGCAAAGTCTGAGGCATCTGTCATTACAGACTGTGTGGGGGCTGGCAGGAAGAAAACAGTCACCAAGGACATTGACAAGGGGAAGGTGGTCCACACAACCTACCTGGACCTCGCAAAAGCCTTCGATACAATACCCCACTCGGGCATTATAGATAAGCTCACCAGCTTAAATGTAAACCCTTATGTCACTAGATGGGTTGCAAACTGGCTCAAGGACAGAACCCACATGGTTGAATAGCTGGAGCCATGTCAGACTCCAAACCAGTTACAAGTGGCGTCCCACAAGGCTCAGCCTTGGGACCTCTCTTGTTCGGTATATATTTCTCGGAGGTACAGGCCAACATGGAAGGACTGTGGCTGACCAAGTTCGCAGATGACTGCAAACTGGGCGCCATAATCGGCTCTCCAGCCAACACAAGCATCCTCCAAAAGGGCCTCATAGAAACAGACAACTGGTGCCAGAGCCATGGCCTCAAGCTAAACGCCAAAAAGTGTATAGTCATCCCCTTTGGCAAAAACAAAGTGCCCACAAATTACCACATAGGTGGTAATCCATTAAGTACAGAAGAAGTAATTGGGGACCTGGGGACCCAAGTTGATAGCAATCTCTCATTTGACAACCACGTGGCCAAAGTGGTTAGAAAAACATTTTATATAGCCCACCTAATCATGAAGGGATTCACATCTAGATCAGGGGAGATCATTGTGCCTCTTTACTCATCCCTCATCAGGCCCATAATTGAGTACAATGCCCCTTTTGGGATGTACTTTACCAGACACCTGCAGCAACTGGTAAGACCCCAAAAGTACCTCACCAAGAGGATCAAGGGGCTCAAACAGATGCCGTATGCTGCCCGGTTAAAGAAACTCCAGCTCTACTCAGTGGCATACCGCCTGCTCAGAGGCGATCTGTGCCTGACGTATAAAGCCATGTCTAACCCGGAATTAATGGACATGCTGCACCTCAGAAAATCCAAATCCCATCGAGCTACGCGCTCGAGGGACTTAAACCTCAGCACTGAAATAAATAGGACATGTTGGAGGGACAGATTCATAACCCAGAGGCTCCCTTCACTCTGGAATAAAATCCCAGTCCAGGTTAGGCAGTGTCCCTCATTGACTCTCTTCAAGAGGAATCTTGATGAGTGGATGGGAGATCGTAGGTTTACCCCGGGTATCACTTCTGTGTCACTGTTAGACAGAGGCACAGTATATTAACCTCAAAAAAGGGCATAGCAAAATTAATTTAAAATGGGTGGCGAAAGCCATACACACTCTGGCTAGGCTTATAAATGCCCTAGGGCAGATAGCCTAGTATGAACCTATGAACCTAAGGGAAGATCTGGGTTAAGAGAACTGATTTACCCTCTAATTTAACTCAAGTTTTACAAACTCCAGCATTGGGGTATGAAATAAGAGGGCATTGTTACATAGTCCAAACTGACTTGACAAGCCACTGAATCAATCTCATGTGAAGGCTGGTCAAGCGAAACATGAAAACAGTTGAGGCCATCATACCCAGAATTGTGAGTCTGGTTTAAAAATATCAGAAATTGTTCCCTTAACTCTCCACTCTATCTAGAAGAAGTAAATCCATCATAAATGTCTCTAGAAGATACTGTAGAAACAAGGAGAAGGAACAACAGATGATTTCTCTCTGTTCACCTGAAACCCTAGGCTGAGAAATAGCTTTATTACTGAAGGCAGAGATTCTTGACAATCTACGAAAGACTGTAAAAATCAGGCAATTATCTAAAGCAGGGAAATTTGTGAATGCCCTGCAACCTACAATGGGCTACCGGAGGAGACTGACACTTTGTAAACCCTCTCGGGGCTACAGATAACCCAAAGGGCAAAACAGCAAACTGAAAATATAAACCAGACAGAGAGAGAAACGTAAAAAGTGTCTGAAATTGTTAGTGAATGGAGTATGATGGTAAACATATTTTAAATCCAAATTAATAAGAAAACTGGAAGAAGGAATGAGAGGAAATTGTGACTGTAGAGAAAGCATTCTCAACTTCAGAACTATGATATGAAGGTTTATAAAAGAAAAAAAGTCTAGTACAGGTCTCCAGGTTCCTTTCTTTCCTTTAGCATCAGAAAGGTTCTTCAATAAAATCCTTTCCCTGTTTGATCTGGAGCACTAGCTCTATTGCCCCCAAGCATCTGATTCAAGACAGGGTGGAACAGAACAGTCTGATTGGGAGAATATGGAAGAATCCCTTGGAAAGGAGTCCTACTGCCAGCTGTAACCCTTTAGAATGATTCTCAAAACCCAATTGTCTGAGGTTATCTGGTGCAACAGAGGATAGCAAAGACAAACACTGGGCTAGATTTATGGGACTGGCAGGGTGGAAAGTGTGAAAATCCATAAGGGGTATCTAGTCAGACTGTTTTTTTAGGTTGTCCCTGGCTCTGGGAGGATCCTCCTTTCTTCTTTGAGCCTCTCTGCCACTTTTTTAAATTTTGTTTGTCTGAACCTTGCTGTGTACACATGTTCTGTTTTCTGATATGAAAAGAGAAATCTGAACTTGGAGGAAAGCTTTTGTAGTACTTTGGAAAGGGAGACTGAAATATTTGGTTATCCCCATGAATTAATTTCCCCCCTTTATCAAAACCTTTAAGGGCTTCCATAAAGAAGAACCAAACAACACTGATCTATCCAGATAAGCATCTAAGATTTCAGTTTTAAAATTTTCTGGTAGATACTGAGACTGTAACCAAATACATAATATCAAAACAGAGGCAGTGGCAACATCCCATTTAACAACATCAGCACTGTTACAAGCATATTTCAATGAATGCTTGATTACCTTAGACAGAACAGATACTAATGAACATACCTAATTTTTAATTCCTACAGGATGGAGATCAGCATTAAATTCCTTAAATTATCATAGTTGTATCTTTTGGCTTATCCCGGTTAGGGGTCGCCACAGCGGAACTCCGGTCCGCTAATGACTGGCAGCAGATTTTTACGTGCCGAGTTGCTAGCCCTGACGCACAATCTACAACAAAGGTACGCCCATTCACGCATGTCTCCACACAGAAGACGCTTTAGCTGAGAATCGAACAGGACGTCTTACTGTGAGGCAACAACGCTACCACAGCACCACCACTGCAGTCCTTAAATTATCATAGTATGATAGCAAAAACGTATATGTGTGCCTTCCAATTTATAATTCTGAAGCCCAATGCAGAAGAATAAACTTTTTTTTACTAAACGTATCCAAAACCTTCACTTGTTTGTCAGAAAGGGTAAGGCTGGCAGATGAAAGAAGTTTGGTAGAAGCTGACTTTGACAAAGAAATTACTGCAGAATCTACCCTATGGTTACAAAAAAGAAACTTATGGGACTGGGGAACTTTATACAATTTAACAGCAGATGGCTGTCACAAAATGACTGGACTGCCAAAAAGGTATAGTCTGAGGCTGGCAAAATGGGGGGGGGGGGGAGACAGGTGGAGGTTGAGGAAAATCCACCTGTAATATATCACATCTCTGCTGAGGTTCAGGCATGTCTTTTTGTTCTCAAAGAAAGTCCCTCATACTGGCAACATTATTAGAAAAGACTAGTTTTCAAGGTGGAAATCCAGGGAATTACTCTCTTCAGAATCATAATCTCTACTCCGTAGTAAGGGAATATGAGAAATACAGTCCCAGTCCAAATCCTGTCCCTCTAACTGGGAATGAGAATATGATAGAGAAGAAATACAGTTCCTCCTTTCAGAAGTGGATAATTATCAAAGACTGAAATGCTCACAACAATCCTTTTTCCAGAGACAGTCTGTTTTAGATGAGGAAATATGTACAGACTTGTGCTTTGTTTTCTAGGAGATCCCCCACCCCCACAAGGAAAAGGGCAGTTGGATGAAGGCTCCCTACACACAGAAAGATGTTCCTCACTGCAGCTTTGTGAAGGAGGATCCCCAGGTATCTTCCCAATGCCTGCAAGGATGATTCTCCCTTCATTGTCAAAGGAAACTCTACATATGTAGACAGTGTGCCTAATTCCCAGTCCTTATTGGCATCCTGAGGAGCAACACCGGAGGAGGCACCAGGAGAAAAAGATGAGGGGATCTGAAGAACAACTAATTCCCACAGCAGAGTCACCTATCAGTGGCGGAGGCAAAATGAAAGCTGCCTTGAAGACCAAAGCCTCCTGGACACATTTCTTCTTCTTTCAGATTAGGGAAGGGGAGAGTGTTAGCAGGATTATAATCCACATCCTAGACAAGCACAGAGTCTCCCAGGTGAGGCCAAAAAAAAAAAAAAAGAGTCAGTGAAACCTTTGGACTACAAACGTAACTACTGGGGTAAATATGTTTAGTCACAACTCCCAAACACACTTGCCCTAGCCACTCATACAAAATAATGCATAATCAGTATCTTTTTGCCTCATAAAATTCACTGAAATTCTCCAAATTAGGGAATCTCTACAGGGACTAAGGAGTGGCTTACAAACAAAAATAGTGCCTGCTAAGCAGTCAAAGTGAAAAAGGATTAGTCTGCATTTCTGCCAGAAAAAAAATAACATTTGTGGGTAAAGGTCAAGAAAGACTTACCTGACATCTGAAGAATAAGCCCCACTAACAAAATACTGAAGTAAAGTTTTATTAGTTTTCTTAAAAAAAAAAATAAATGTACACAGAAATTCCTTCAGAGCAGATGCATCACAAAACTTTAGCCCTGAGAAAATTTTCACTTGTGACAATAGTCCAACAGGCAGAAATGCCCTAAAATAAATTACTGCACAAAATAAAACCTTTTTAAATATTTTGAAGGTAACCCACAACAAATAACTTATATGCCTAACTTAGGGAATCACAAGCTGACTATTTATATTGCACTCTTCAGCAGGAAGAAAGTTCTATATTATTTGCAACCTAGACACTGTTTTCTCTCTAAAGCCTCATGCCTACTTCGCCCCTTGCAGTTTCCAGATCTGAATGCATCATATGTACTGAAACTCAGTATTACACACAGAAGCCCTAAAGCTTTGGAAAGCTAGCCATCTGTGTTCGATTACTGGTGGAATGTTATATTCCTAAAAGCTACTTCAGCAATGATCTAATAATGAACACCTACACTTCAAGCTATTTTCCTGCTGATGTCCTGAAGGCAAAAGTTATCAAGCAACAAAGTCATTATTATTGTCAGGAAATGTCTGGGTCTTGAACACCCCTCCATCAAGTAGCTACATTTTTTTCTTTTAACTACAAGGTGTGTCCTTCCAGACAAAGTCCAATTGCGTTTACGTCCATACTGTACTAAGCAAACGTAAATGTGATTGACTTTATACAGACTGACGTTAAGCGAAGCACAATACAAAGTACATGGTGGTTGCTTAACATCTGTGCAACTTAACTTTCATGGAATAAAACCTATCCTGGATGTTAAGTGGTACATATCTATAATTACACTTTTTGGAACTTCAAAAAGAATCCTGATGTTGCTCACATGAATCAGTTTGCAATTACATTTAGCTTTAGTACCCAGTCTCTGTCAGACACACCAAGAATGATGAAAAGACCTTAAACTGCTTCTTGTCAGAGGCATGAAGTAATGCTGGCAAGATAAACACACTAAGAACTCCATCTATTCAACAAGACCTGTACTAAACTAGCCCCTTTACATAAACGTCAAGAACAGATCACACTGAAATTAGTAGAATTCATCAAGACCACGAATGATGCAACATCAGCCAACTAGATATCAGCACTGGGGCAAGCAATAACCTTAACACTACAAAATACATACATTATCAACAATGGCTTTAGAGTCCGAGTCCCTTTTCGCTCTGATATAATGGCGAAGAATTGACTGATTCATTCAAAGAGCCACAGTTTACTAGGCAGAGCAAAGTAAATAGACCATAATCACTTTAATACCCACCTTCATAGATTACCTCCTGCCACCAGAAGGGGAAAAAAAATCAAGCGTAGGATGGATTTTGGGGCACCCATCCAAAGATGATTTGCTTTAAAGAACCCTCTGTTTTAAATGTTACACTAGATTATTCCACAGTTAAGGTAAGCAATAAGTAATATAACTCCTTCAAAGTATCTTATTTATTTCTTGATAGAGATTCATGCTTTATGGAGCAATTTACTTCATGCAGGTATAGATCATCAAGGATGTTTGCAACCTTAACAGCATTGAATGCTATCCATAAATCTGGGCCTGCAAGAGACGGTGTATAAGGATAGTGTCAAGTCTGCCTTGGTACCAGAGGGTCTTTAGTCTGGTGAGGTTTTCAATTAGGAACTTCTGGAGTCTAACCGTATAATGTACTTGGATAGCTATAAATAAAAGGGGCACTGTATTCAATAACTGGCCTCATCACAGCACAGTACAAAGAAATGATAACTAAAAGGTATCTCATTCAAGTCAGGAAAACGTTATTAACTGGGTTGCACAGAAGGATTTTCTGATAACTGGTGCTGTGTGTGTTGGTCAAAGGATAAGGAGCTGTCTATGAAGGTGATGAAATCTCTGATGACCACATCAATCTGGAGTGGGGATCCATATGCAGAAGTTGCTGCTGAGATATAATTATGAAAGGTGGCAAAACTAAACCCCTTTGCAATTAATTTAATCTGGTTTGTACTACAACATTAATTTGTATGGTTTCAGCCTTTGCTAAAGTAACAAAGTATCAGATGCCAAAGGAATTCTAATCCCCAATTTGCAAGTCCTTCACAAATTTAGTTAGCCACATGTCTGGGTTATAACTTTGGACATCCAAGAATCAGATGTCAAACCAAGGGGTTCAATTACTAAGTTGTGAGGAATTTTAATCAAGTCCATGAGCCAGTCTGCAACATAAGGGCATACATTTAGGCCTTTTAACATATTTACAATTCCAGCAGGGGGAATACTGTCAAAGACCTTGGTCAGATCCAGGCAGACTGTATGAACTGCATGGTTGCTATCAACAGCCAAAGTGTCTTTTTCAAGGAAAGGTACTAAATAAAGTAGGCATCCTTCCTTTGACAAAACCATACTGATACAAGTCTAATGCAATATGATTTTTTATACAGGCGCTTATGAAGTAAGACATATCACATTCTATGACTTTGCAAATTAAATTCATTGGTGGTGCTGCGGTAGCATTGTCGTCTCACAGTTAGACGCGGTCCTGTTCGATTCTCAGTTAGAGCGTCTTCTGTGTGGAGACATGCGTGAATGGGCATACCTTCGTTGAAGGTTGTGCATCAGGGCCGGCAACTCGGCATGTAAAAATCTACTGCCAATCATTAGTGGACCGGAGTTCCGCTGTGGCGACCCCTAACCGGGAAAAGCCGAAAGACACAACAACAACAACAACCTAAAAGGTCTATGGTTCCTGTGATCAGACATGGAATACTCTTTATGGGGAGGCACAACCATTTTCCATATCTCAGGAAAACACTGTTTCCTGCCTTTCTAAGCTAGTATAGTCCAGTTTTCAGGCTAGTGCTAAATTCAGGGCTGTGTTACAAGTTTCACACTGAGCTAATTGAAGGAAGGACACTGAGCAAACTCGGATGTATAATATATAACATTAAGTATTCTGGTTTTTTTCTTATTTTTTCGAGTTATTTATAGCACTTTGTCTACTGCATATTTTTCTAACTAGTTTCACTGTGTGTGAGGCATTAACTGGAAATTGTCCACTTTTATTAAGCATCTGTTGGGTTGTTTGATTCTGATAACTTGTTTGCAGTTAAAAGCTTTCTCTAGAGGCTCCTTTACCTGTTTAAAACTTTTATTTAAAGGCTCACTGCTGCTTTTCTGCTGTGAGAAACATTTCTGCAGTTTGTTTCCCACCCTCTCTCCCTATTGGTATGCTGTTCTTATAGTTGTTGGCTTTGCAGTTGCCAGACCCTACTGTAAATTTGATCTGGGACCCTCCTCCCAGTCTAGTGTCTTTACCTCATTCTACCTAATACAGGGAGAACATTTGAGAAGGCCAATTCAGCTTAGTTTCTGCTCCTTCTTTCACTTAAAAAAATAAATAAATAATTCTAAGCTTGTTTCCTGCCTTTCCTGCGGGTAGTCTAGTCCGGATACAGATTTGCAGTGTCCAGGACTATTTGTGGGCTTGTACACCCCCAAGCCTTTCTATGTTGGAGGGAAGCCTTCTAGCTTAATTTTGTTTCTTGGAACTAGACAGTTTTTTAGTTTCAGCACTCAAGTCTGTTTCTTTGAGCTCAGCACTTGTTCAGAACTTATTGCAAGCACTAAAAAAGCTACAAATTACTACAGCACTCAACTTTCCTCACTGTCTAGAGGAAAACAGTTTCTAGTACTTAAAAAATAAGCACCTATCCAGGCATGTCCAAGGGTCAGCCCCTGTGCTTTCTCCTGTCTACCTGATGAATCTGGGCATCTTGTGGCAATGCAGCAATTGCCTCATGTAAACAGACAACTCTCTCCTCCTACCACCCAACACTACAACCTGTGAGAGCTGCACTTATATAGCCAAACTGGAAGCAAAGCTCTCTTCACCTAAGACTGGAGGAGACGTTCAAGAGGAGAAGGTAAACACTTGCACCACACCACACTCAGCACATAGTCCCTCAAAACCTACACCACCAAAACACACACATAGAAACACACACACCTACATCCGTGGAAGCTCTCAGTAAAAACCTGCCCAAGCAACAGGGACCTCCAAAGCAGAAACATAAGCAATCTCCACCCCCCAACACAACCCAAATGACTCACAGCCCACAAACTCAGTGTGCCACTCAACCACAGCCCATAAGGCATAACAACGTACCAAACACTATTGTCATAGGTGACTCTATAGTCAGGCACACTGATGTTCAACCCACCAGGCTAAACAAGGAGAAAGTTGCTGTCAGATGCCTGTTGGGTGTCAGGATCCGCCACATAATACATGCACTCAGGTCACTCCACAACAAGTACAAATATGACTCTGTCATTGTCCACGTTGGTGTGAATGATCTGAGACATACCTCCCTGGACTACATGAAAAGGGACATGGAGGAGCTGTCCGATCTTATAGCCCAGGCAGGTATGACCCTAGCCTCGAGTAGCATCCTGCCATCACCCAGAATGATACCACAGTACAAGGACAAAATGATTGACTTCAACAATTGGCTAAGCTTCTGGTGTCATTCTAAGGGGATCCAGCATCTGTCTGACTGGGATGACATGATCGACAAACCACGATGCTTTGCCAGAGATGGCCTGCACCTGTCACCCCTGGGATTCCAGATACTGGCTAAGGCTCTAGCCACAACTATAGTGCCTTTTTTAGGAAAAGTTCAAATGCCAAATTCACTACCACAACAGGTACAAGCAAGAAGAATCAGAGGGTATTGCTACTCAATGCTAGACGTCTAAGCCTCAAAATGCACTCACTTGAGATGCTCCTTAAAATGGAGAACATCAACATCTGTGCAGTGACAGAGACCTGGTTCAAGGCTCCAGAGAGTACCCCTGCATTACCAGGCTATAATTCATACCACACCTTTCGGCCACCTAACCTGGACCGAAACACTATAGGTAGAGGCGTTTCCATATTCATTAAGGATATCCACACCTCCAGGCTAGTTGCTCAGCATAATGCATCCAAGATTATCCAAGTGCAACTAACTCTGGACAAGACCACAATCCAAACTGTAGCTTGCTACACATTCCTCACCATGCCCCAGGATTCCCACACCTCATTTCTTGATACATTGGAAAATATTGGGATACAACCTAACATCATAATAATGGGCGATTTCAACTACCCCACCATTAACTGGGAAAACTACTCCTGTACTAAGTGTTGTGCCCAACGTTTTCTGGAATTCCTAAATTCCAATGCCTTGGATCAACTTATCCACATCCCCACCAGGGGCAGCAATACCCTAGACCTGGTTATTACCAAGATGGGCAACCAGTGCTCCACACCAGTGGTCAATTCCTCGTTTGTCAGATCCGACTACAAGCTAATCACCCTAGAAATCCACATCCCTCCCCCACCCCCCATTAGGGAAACCACAGTAAAAAATGTCTCCAAAGCCAACTTCACGCTTCTTAAGACAGAAGTGGCAAACTTCACGGCACCCATGCTGATGGACAATAGAGGTATGACTGCTGAATCCTACAGAAATGCACTTTATAAGCACTTACACGAGTGCATGGATCGTGCAACCCCTAACAGAACCAAGATGTTATCCTCCAAAAAAAGGAAGCCAATCAGGTGGTCCCCTGCCATAAACAAACTCTACAACAGAAGAAAGAAACTGTTGCAAAAAAAAAAAAAAAAACAGTAAAATCCCATGATTGGAGAAACTCCCTGGTCAGCCTCAGTAAAAAGCTGAGATCCCTCATAAAATCCTCCAAAGCTAGTTACGAAAACAAAATTGCCACCGACTCTAAAGACAATCATAAAGCATTCTATAGCTATGTCAAGAATCTCAATGGCAACACTCAAATCTGCTCTGTGTTACAGCACAATGGCACTAAATATACAGAGCCAACTGATATTGCCAACATCCTGGCAGATAAGTTCAGTGCTAACTTTACCCCCCTGTCATCCCCTAAAGGGCCCATCTCTATAACAGAAGACCAGAAGAATGCAATGTTCCTGTAATCACGGCTGCACAGGTAAAAAGCACACTATCCAAAGCCAAGAACACAGAATCCATGGGACCTGACAACATCCGAGGCTGTATTCTATATGAACTACAGAATGAATTGACACCCCACCTAAGTACCATGTTCAATCATAGCCTCACCTCAGGCTATGTACCCATTGAATGGCGCACAGCGACGATTATCCCACTCCACAACGGGGGAGCCACCACAGACC
This sequence comes from Protopterus annectens, assembly GCF_019279795.1. Classification (NCBI taxonomy): domain Eukaryota; kingdom Metazoa; phylum Chordata; order Ceratodontiformes; family Protopteridae; genus Protopterus; species Protopterus annectens. The sequence goes on from NC_056729.1 coordinate 388,394,276, forward strand.
CCGGAAACTACTGCCCCATTAGCCATTACGGTCTGCAAGGCTATGGAACGTATCATGATGGAACTTATAAACAATGACATTGGTAATCTCCAAACTCAGGACCCCACCCAGTTCGGGTTTGTAAAAGGCAGATCATGTCCCCTAAACCTGACAGACTTCTTTGAAGCAGTCACCAAAGCAGTAGATGAGGGTAAAGTGGTTCACACAGCCTATCTAGATCTCGCCAAGGTTTTCAACACCATCCCCCACTCTGGAATTACAGATAAACTCACTAAACTACGTACAAATCCCTCTGTCACAAGATGGGTTGCCAACTGGCTCACTGACAGAACCAACACTGTGAAAGTAGCAGACTCCAAATCCAGCTTCAGACCAGTGACAAGTGAAGTACCACAGGGTTCAGTCCTGGGTCCTCTCCTGTTTGGTATGCACTTCTCTGAAGTACAGGCTAACATAGAAGGTCTTTGGCTAACGAAAATAGCAGATGACTGCAAACTAGGAGCCATAATCAAAACTCCAAAAGATGTGGACATCCTACAAAAGGGCGTTGCTGAGACAGATGCCTGGTGTCAAAGCCATGGCCTCATGCTCAATGCCAAAAAGTGCATTGTCATCCCTTTTGGTAAAAACTCTGTACCCATGAACTACCACATAGGCGGTGGTCTACTTAACACTGAAAGTGTGATAAGAGACCTTGGGACACAGGTGGACAATAGACTCTCCTTTGATAATCACATTGCCACAGTAGTCAGGAAATCCTTCTACGTGGCACACCTCATCACAAAAGGTTTCTCATCCAGGAAAAAAGAGGTCATTCTTCCCCTCTACTCGTCACTCATTAGACCCATTATAGAGTACAATGCCCATTTTGGTATGTAGCTCACAAGACATCTACAACAACTGGAAAGGCTGCAGAAATACCTCACAAAGAAAATTACCGGCCTCAAACAGATGCTCTATGCAGACAGTCTCAAAAAACTGCAGCTTTACTCCGTCGCATATCGCCTACTCAGAGGCGATCTCTGCCTAACACACAAAGCTATGTCAAACCCAGAGCTTTTAGACATGTTCCACTTAAAGAAATCCCAATCCCTACGCTCTAGGGACCTAAACCTTGTCACCACAATAAACAGAACATGCTGGAGGGATAGATTCCTGCCCCAGAGACTTTCCATACTCTGGAACAAGCTACCTATCTATATCAAACAAAGCTCCTCATTAGCACTCTTCAAGAAAAATCTTGATTGGATGGGAGATAGGAAATTCACCCCGGGGATCACTTCTGTGGCTCTGCCGGACAGTGGCACAGGAAAATAATTTTCTTGGGTGGCGAAAGCCAGAGTACCTTTTGGCTAGGCTTATATAGGCCCTAGGGCCAATAGCCTAGTACCTACCTATGAACCTGAGTTGCCCATACCTTACTTGGATAGAGGGAAGTTTCTCTGTTCACCTGTGAGAGAGGGGAACTTTGAGCAGCCATCTGTCCCTGGAGGAGTGGTTTCAGCCCAGAAGTTAGTTTAAAAACCGTGTTTGCATGGTTTTCCTCGCCGGGAAGTACTGGTTAGCTAGGGTTAAATTATTCCCAGCTCCACTAAGTCTCTTCTTCAGTTTTTCCCTTGAAACTAGTCTAATTCTCAACCTAAGCAATCAAAAAGCATCCTACAGTCCAGCACTTGATCAGACCTAATAGCAAGCACTAATATACCCAGACACTTGATTGCCCAGCAGGGCAAGGCTTTTTATCCACCCTTCACCAACCAAGCGACTAAGCAGCTCACCCTACTACTCAGGCATGACCAAAGGGCAACTTCAGGTGTACTCTCCAGTCCAGCTGGTGAACCTGGGTATCCTGAGGCAATCAAAAGTGCCTAGTACGGAGAATAAAGCACTGAGGTAGTTTCCAAACTGTTTATGTAATGCAAAGGCGTTTGTGTGTGTTCACTATTTGTGGAGTTTCGTTGTATTTGGAATAAACAGTTTGGAAACTACCTCGGTGCTTTATTCTCCGTACTAGGCAGTTTTGACTGTTTTTCTTGGTTGTTTTAGAGTGCCTTTCCACTGCATTTTTTCTCTTTATCCTGAGGCAATGTTACAACTGCCTCATGTACACAGACAACCCTCTCCTCCTACCACAAAACACTAACATATGCGAGAGATGCAATTATACAGCCAAAATGGAGGCTAAAGTCTCTCCACCAAAGACTGGAACTGACAGTCATGAGGAGAAGGTTAACACTTGCACCACACCTCCAGCCTCACATAGACCTACTAAACCAGCACTGGCAAAAAAATACACACAAATACACTAAATCATATTTGGAAGCTCTAAATAAAAACCTGCAAAAGCATCAGAGAGCTCCAAAGCAGACACCCAAAAAACCTGCACCTCCCGTCACAAACCAGACAACACATAAAACACAAAATCAATGTGCCGCAAAATCACAGCCCTTAAGGCGAAATAACATACCTAACACACTAGTAATAGGTGACTGTACAGTCAGGTACACTGACATCCCACTCACTAGGCTGGACTAGGAGAAGGTTACTGTTAGCTGCCTGTCGGGAGCCAGAATCCGCCACATAACACAAGCACTCAGGTCACTCCAGAACAAGTACAAATATGACTGTCATTGTTCATGCTGGTGTGAATGACCTGATACGTTCCTCCCTGGACTACATGAAAAGTGGCATGGAAGAGCTCTCTGATCATGTAAGCCCAGGCGGGTATGACCCTGACCAGCATCCTGCCCTCACCAAGAATGATACCTTGGTATAAAGAAAAAAATGATCAATTTCAACAACTGGCTAAGCTTCTGGTGTCATTCAAAGGGGATCCAGTGTCTGTCAGCCTGGAACGACATGCTCGACAAGCCGCGTTGCTTCGCAAGAGATGGCTTGTACCAGTCACCCCTAGGTTTAGGCAAGGCTCAAAAGTCAAACCCACCTCCATAAACAACACAAATAAAAAAAATGAGGGTTATGCTCCTCAACGCCAGGAGTTTAAATCTCAAAATGCTTGCGCTTGAAGCACTCCTCAGTATGGAGAACCTCAACATCTGTGCAGTAACTGAAATCGGGTTCAAGGCTCCAGAGACAGCACTCCAGCACTACCGGGCTACAACTCATACCATACATTTCGGCCACAGAACACGGACGAAACACAAAAGGAGGGGGTGTATCCATATTCATCAAGGATTCCTACACCTCCAGGTTAGTGGTGCAGCATGATACCTCTGAGATCATCCATGTGCAACTAACATCGGGCAAATTTACAATGCAAATTGTGGCCTGCTACAGATCACCCTCCATGACCCAGGACCACCACTCTGCCTTTCTGGAGACACTGGAAAACATGAAGGTCCTACCGAACACCCTGATATTGGGCAATTTCAATTACCCTACCATTAACTGGGAAAACTACTTGAGTACAAACTTCCAAGCTCAGCGCTTCCTGGAATTTATCAACTCAAATGCCCTGGATCAGCTGGTAAACTCCCCTACCAGAGGTGAAATCATATTGGACCTGGTCATCACCAACATGGGCGACAGGTGTTCTGCACCGGAGGTCAACCTGTCACTGGTTAGATCAGACCATAAACGAATCACTTTGGATGTCCACACCCCACCACCACCCTAACTAAGGAAACCACAGTGAAAAACTTTTATAAAGCAAACTTCACCTTACTCATTACATCCGAGTGACGCCTCCAGGTGCATCTGCAGTTACCCCCTACTGCTCCTCTAGGCGTCAAATATTACTTGTTCATACGTGCATTAATAATTCCAAAACCACGCTACATACAAGGTATCAGAATATTTTATCTTGAAGCATACATGATGGCAAACAGAATTGTAGTGATATTTGACCTCTGTCATTGAGTATTTATTAGAATTGTAAGGTGATAACTTCATTTTTAAAGGCTTAGGCCACACCCACTAGGAGTTAAAGGTACACACTCAAAAGACTTGTACAGGAGGGGACAGAAGTGGTAAGTTTCACAGCCCCCACGCTAAAGGATAACGCTGCCCAAGATGCAGAATCCTTTACAAATGTACTCTATGAGCACCTACAAGGATGCAGGGATCATGCCATCCCTAGCAAAAACAAGACTCACTCCCCTAAGAGAAGTAAACCAGTCTGGTGGACCCCTGCCATAAGCAGGTCCTACAATAAAAGGAGGAAACTAGTTCAGAAAAAAAAGCAAATCCCAAGAAGGAAAGACATCCCTGATCAGTATCAGTAAGAAACTAAGGTCCCTCATAAAATCATACAAGGCTAAATTCGAAAGAAAAACAGCCAAGGATTAGAAAGATAACCACAAAACCTTTTTTAGCTATGTCAAGAAAAAGTGGCAACTCGCAGATATGCTCTGAGCTAGTGCAAAATAGCACAAAGTATACTGAACCTACTGATATTGCCAACATCCTGGCAGATAGATTCAGTGCAAACTTCACCCACCTCTCACCTCCAAAAGGGCCCACAACAATACCGGAAAAGTGTAGTGTCCTGGATATCACAGACGCACAGGTAAAAACAGCCCTTTCAAAAGCCAAAAACACAGTGTCAATGGGGCCAGATGGTGTCCCAGGATGCGTCTTGCACGAACTACAGAATGAACTAACCCCCTAGCTAAACATGCTGTTCAACCTCAGCCTCTCCACAAGCTACATGCCCATAGAATGGTGCACAGCAACAGTTATTCTGCTCCCCAAAGGAGGGGCCACAACTGATCCTGGTAACCATCGCCCCATAAGCCTGACTAGCCTGGTCTGCAAGGCTATGGAGCGCATCATCATGGAACTCATTAACAAAGACATTGGGAACCTCCAAACACTTGACCCGACTCAGTTCGGCTTTAAGGGCAGATCATGCCTACTAAACCTGGTTGACTTCTTTGAGACAGTCACCAAGGCCATAGACGAGAGAAAGGTGGTTCACAAAGCATACCTTGACTTCGCCAAGGCGTTCGCCACCATTTCTCACTCTGGTATTATAGAAAAATTCACCAGCCTGAACATAAACCCCTACATCACAAGATGAGTTGCCAACTGTCTTACAGACAGAACTCACATGGTAAGAATAGCAGGCTCCAAGTCCGACTCTAAGCCGGACACAAGTAGTGTCCCGCAAGGCTCGGTCCTGGGACCCCTACTGTTCGGCATATACTTCTCAGAAGTACAGGCAAACACAGGAGGACTATGGCTAACCAAGTTCGCCGATGACTGCAAACTGGGAGCCATAATTGACTCTCCGGCTGAAATGGACATCCTCCAAAAAGGCCTTACTGAGACGGACACCTGGTGTCAAAGTCATGGTCTCAAGCTAAATGCCAAAAAATGCATAGTCATCCCGTTTGGGAAAAACAAAACACTCACGAATTAACACATAGGTGGCAGCCTCCTTAATACAGAAGAGGTAATAAGAGATCTGGGGACCAGGTAGATAGTAATCTCCCCTTTGACAGTCATATTGGAAATCCTTCTATGTGGCCCATCTAATTACTAAAGAGTTTGCATCAAGGAATACAGAAGTTATAGTACCCCACTACTCATCACTCATCAGACCCATCATAGAGTACAATGCCCCATTTGGGATGTACCTCACAAGACAATTCCAACAGCTAGAAAGACCACAAAAGTACCTCACCAAGAGGATTACTGGCCTCAAACATGTGCCCTATGCAGCCCGACTGAAAACACTCCAGCTGTACTCAGTGGCATATCGCTTACTCAGAGGTGATCTCTGCCTGACTTACAAAGCCATGTCTAACTCAGAATTGATGGACACGCTCCACCTAAAGAAATCCAAGTCACTGCAAGCCACGCGCTCTACTGAGCTAAACCTCGCCACAACAATAAATAGAACACGCTGGAGGGATAAGATTCCTGTCACAGAGACTCCCCATGCTTTGGAACAAAATTCCTAACTACATTAGGCAGAGCCCCTCACTAACACTCCAAGAGAAACCTTGACGAGTGGATGGGTAACAGAAAATACACCCCAGGGATCACTTTATTGGCTCTGCTTGACAGAAGCTCGGTTAATTAATCAAAGGGGCGGCAAAAGCCGACACACTCTGGCTAGGCTTATAAATGCCCTTGGGCAGATAGCCTAGTACCTACCTATGAACTGTGTGGCAATGTTTAATCTAAACATTTTCAGGAAAGGATTGGAGGGTATGTTTGGAACGGGTAGCAACCAGGTATACTGTTTTGGCCCAAAGACGTGGCATGTTTAGCTTTAAAAACTGAAATAACCGTTTCGAACGTGAAGCTGAATTTAAGTTTATCTGCAAGTGTATGATACTTTTAGTGATGGAGTGAATAATATCATTATGAATTAATTCAGATCTTTGCTGAGTGTTATTTCTTAATCATTATCCTTTGTTTTAGATGTTAATTTTAATTCATGTTCCATTTGATCTGCCTTTGTTGTTAGACTTTTATTTATTTATTTATTGCATTTGTTTACCGGGATAAGTCCACTGGGCCTAAAAGAGCCAATTTTCAGTGGAGGCCCGGGGAGAAAAGCTCGAATGAGATACAGAAAAAATATAAACATTAATTAGCACAGAAGCAGAAACAGTGTTACAGATAGTAAATATATTAACATATACAGAATATATACATAAAAGCAGGAATCTAGTTTGCTTGATTACAGCAATATATACAGAAAATATACATTAAATCAGAATTCAATGAATTCAATCAGATTGGTATAAACAGAGATCAGTATTATTGAAGAGGTTAGGTTATAGAGCAAGAACATAGCCAGGAAGAGTTGAGATGATTTTTAAGCATTTGTTTGAAGGTGGTGGTGCTGCCTGTGTTTCTTATAGAAGGCGGAAGTGAGTTCCATAGTCTGGCAACGGTGAAAGCATAGAGGAGTTGACCAGCAGGTAAGGTGGGCTTATCTACTTTTAGAAGTAGATGATTTTCAGGTCTTAGATGCCTGCTGGAATGGTATTTGGCAAGTAGAGTTGAGAGAGCAGGACAGTCTGTGGGTCTGTAGATTATTTTGTGCAGAGTAGTTAGTTGGGTGAGTGAGAGATGGTGGGGGAGTTCCAGTCACCCTAATTGTTTCAGTGACTTAAAATGGTTAGATGAGAATGTGGCCTTGGTGGCAAATTTTGCTATTCTGTTGTAACACATAGCAAGTTTGGATTTTGTAGAATTTCGGATATTAGTGAGGAGAGGGGCACCATAAAGGAGAGAGGGTAATAAAAAGGTAGTTGCAAGAGTTTGTCTAGTAGAGAGGCTAAGAAAGTGTTGGTGCCTGTAGAGCATACTTCTGCTATCTTAATATAGATTCTGATTTACTATAGGCTCCAATTAATTTCTTTCCCTTTTATTACAGGATTTATTAAAGTGATTTGTTCATGTTTATGCATACATCATGACATCTAGTGAATTAAGTGCTACGATGCATTTGCATTGTCCTCGTTTCACATCTGAACCATTTTTTAATAACAGCTTTGTACACTTTTTATTAAACCATTGCCAAACAAATTTAATGTATGCATTGTGACATCACTGTAGAAGTATCAAAAGCTCTGTCCATAAACTTTAATTGGCTTGTCTTTGCACATGTGCACCAGCGCACCCATTAAATTCTATGGGCAAACTTTCCCTGCTCTGATGACACTGAGGTTAAAGTTTACTTTCCAAATTTAGTGTCATCATGGTACAGAACGAGCTACTTTCAATTTTTTTCCCAAGCAAAACAGTGGCTAAAAGTCTTCATCAAAGTTGAGAAACTGCAGTTTGGCACAATGTAGTGATGATGTGTAAAAGTTAAGGAAATACATATGACCGATACACTTTAATGCTGCCATTCCATCCAAATGGCGTATTTCTACATCCCCCCATATATTTGATTTTGCCTGGCATTGCTTGAGTTATTTGTTAGAGGGAAATAAAATTGCTTAGCATGACTGACACCCGGGCTACATGGGAAATGGAAATATTGCAGGTGAATTTTGAGAGTTCATCATATACTGGTAATAGGTTTGTCTTTTTACAGACCTTGAATTCATAGGTATTTAAGGTGTGGGGTTTAGATGTCCTACAGAAGATGACCAAGTTCTAGCTGGATTTGGCCAGAGATGAGGACAGTACAGTAAGCAAGTGCAAAGATGATGCAAGTAGAGTAGAGTTTAGACACATTAAAGGAGAAGATTACTGATTTAAGATTCAATCTAACCAGAAACGACGATACCCTATGAGCACTACAAGTAGCTGCGATGATGTTGAGGATGAAGTCAGGAACATTTTGAGTTCTAGTAGGCTGGCTAACTACAAGTAAAAGGGAATTAACATTTACCAAGTCCATGAGCCTTTGGACGCATCCAAACTTTATAATATAGGTGCTTTGGTTATCTGATGGATATCACCAATCAAAAAGGCATTTTTATTTATGGATATTTCAGTCAGCGCATGAAATTTTTTGTGACCCTGCTGGGGTAAGGAAGGTAACTTACAGTGGGCTCTAAACTGATAATTTGTCTTGTTTAGGGTAAAATACTGTTTGCAGGTTGTGGGAGTATGTCCAGAGATAATTGGATTTCTGATTATGCTGGGGGGGGGGGGGGGTAGGAAGGAAGCATGCATAACAGATGTCTTGGGTTCTGATGGAGGTCAGTAACCAGGCAGAGCATCAAACCGAAAGGAATGGGTAAGATTTACGGTGTAATTACTTATGGACCCAGTGTGGCTATATAATTGAGAATGTCTCACTGCCCACCCAGTCTGATGGGGTGTACCAATATACTGGAGGAGAGAGCAAGGGCAATGAAAAAGCCTCAAAGCTGCTCAGCATGAGGTAAGCTACCATTGGGGAGGGAGTAGTGGCTGTTCAAGGACAAAGTATTGATGTGTTGCCACCACCCTTGTCTGGGTGGACCCAGACTACATGGTCATGGAATGGCTCCATCTTCCCCCATAGCATGTAGATGGAGACAGCAGTAAGAAAACAAAAGAAAATGGCCAAACACCAACCACAACCCCAATAAAACTTTTATTATCTCTATGACTGAAGATCTATGAAGAAAACTAGCAAATAGTCAACAAAATGCAGGACACTAAGCAGATAAAACTAGTTTATACTTTTTGACAATGTGACATCTAAACTGGTGAGAAGTGAAGAAAGATTACAACAATACTGATTATGCAACAGTGTCACACACAAAAGTTTCAGTGTTGATATGAATAGTGCTGAATTTAGTAGGAACAAAGGCACACTGATGCAAATTCTGCTTGGAAAAAAAGATACATCAGAAAAAAACATTCTCCACTTGGTGACATAAGCCTAATGAGTGAAAAAGCTTTTTAGCAGCCTCAGTTGCCTCTAAAGCCCCTATGTCAAGTCCAGCTGAATAAGGGATCTACATTAGAATTCAGGCTATGAGGCAGAGCCAGCTACTCCTGGCCAGTGGGGGCAAGCCTGTCTAGGACTAGGAGGATCTTTTTTGTGCCCTTTTTAGCTAACACGTGGCAACATTTGTTTTTTGCAGTCTTGTGATAACATATGAGAAAGGCAATAAAACATACAGGATCCTCCAGTGCTATAGGAGAGATAATGCATCCATCGCTACCTCTCATTTGCCTCGCCATACCAAGCAGAAGAGGGAAGGCCTACATTTCTCCTGAGTGGCAAACAGTTTAATCTTCAGAGTGCTCCATTTCCAAAAGACCCTGATTAAGTATGGCGTCTGAAACCAGAGTAGAAAGAGATAGTCTAAGGAACTGGTTCATTGGCAAACTGCCCACTTCTCTGGGTGTAACAGAAAAATAACCATATTTGCCCATTGCCAAAAAAAGCATCACTTCCTTGGACATGAGATATGACCTTGTGTCCCTTGCTTATTACGACACCATAGCACAAACAGGTTATCTGTACAGAAGTCCATCCTGGAGGCAATCATTCCTCTATGGCCTTCAGGACCAGAAACCTCATGATGATCTTCAGCTGGCTGGCTTGGAACATTCTCTCCAGGAGGACTGCAGTCCTACAAAGTGTGGCACCCAAAATGAACCCTCCAGCAGGACTCAGCAACAGAAAAGGGATAACAACCAACAGACAAACCACCACTCTAGGACCCCAAGACAACAGCCTGACCACAACAGCATGTCTATGAGCACATAGCGACTTTGAAACCACTGACAACTCAAATGTCCACGGCAACATCTGCTTCCTCAGGCATGCAAATAACATGAAGATCACAGTCAACATTAAACCCAGGAGATACTGCAGACTCTAAACCTGGTTACTTGTGTTTTCTCCTAAAACAGGATACCTACACTATGATCTTACAGGCTGTCAATAATGGCAGGAACAACCAATGATACAGTCTGTCCAAATGTGTGAAGGCTAATGTCTTTGAAGTCCAGAACTGCATGCAAATTGTCCATCTACTTCAGGACTGTAACGCATCAAGACATAAAGGCCCTGACCTTCTTCCTGTACCAGGACAGCCTTTTTAGCACCTTGGAGAAATAGAGAATGCTTGCTCCAACAGCTCCACAGATATGATGATGCACCAGCAGAACTCTTTTAGGAGGAGGACTTGTGAGCTCTAGAATGTGACTTAAGATGACAATATCTAGAATACAATGGTCTCTTGTGGTGGCTCTCTAAGCCAGAGTAAAGTTGGAGAACAATCAGCACAGGCAGTTCCTGACTACAGTCAGGGAACAGCAGGCCAACTACAGTAGTTATTAATCTGGGTGACATCACCAACCCTAACTCCAGCAGTACTATGACATTTTGATGCTTTCTTTAGATTTGATCTTGAGGATGTGCCTTTCTTTTTTGGGAGTGGCCAGGTACAGCAAAGGAAGGAGTTAAGATTTGTCAAGAGGGGAAAATTAAAGACATCCTTCAGAGAGATGATGGCTTACTTCATCTTCAGGAAATAATCAACCAGATCCTTTACAGCTTGATAAAACAGCAAATTTCCTCAAAAGTATGCTTTTGAGAACTTGTTCGTGACCTCCATAATGAAGGGAGCCTGTCTTGCAAACTCCATCTTAAGAAGGATACACCAAAGCAAGCAGTCAAGTATCAAGATCGTCAAAATTAAACTGAGCTGCATGGTACTCAACCATGGTGATAATGGACAAAATATTTTGTAAAGGTCCACAAGGACAGGTCTTCTAGCCTATCTAAATAGTCAAGTGCCATCACAGAAGTAGGCCCTCTTATGACAACTACCCAAAGCTGTACATTTCGGGCACAGTAACAAGGTGGTAAAATGTTATGGTCTCTGGAAACTGTGACAGACTGAAGAGATCAAAAAGTAGTGAGCCAATAGAGTGGTTAATGAGATGATCTGCCTCTCTCATGTGGCAGCTAGTAACGCCCATAGTGTTCGTTTTTCATAGCTGATGGGGCCGAATCAGTTGACTCTAGGCAGCTCTGATCTCATGTCTAATGACAGGTTCCAAGAGAAGAACAACAAAAAGCTCCCAAGCTTCTTTCTGGGGGAACTCACAAGCTGCTTCTAAGATACGAGACAGATGCTAGAGAACAGTTCAAACTACATCTTATAAGCCAGACAGCCTTTCTAAAGGCAGAATCATCCAGAGGGGCAGAAGAATGGAGGGGTAGACACTATTCCTGTCCATATCAGAAAATGCATCCCTGAGATCCTCTGAACCTTTAAGGGATCCTGGAGATAATTAATATTTGTGCATATCCAAAGAAGGAGGCAGATGGCTGCCTACAGATGATCGCTGGTTTTTACATTGCTATTTTTTTTTCCTTCTTGAATAAGAAGTTATGTACTCACCATAACGTTCCATCCGAGTAGGTAGACTTTAATTGTCTGAAACCTTTGGGAATTGGATCCGACCTCGTATCCGAGCCGGCAATCTTTCATAGCTTAGATCCGAGCTCCTAGCTCCTCCCCTTCACCCATAATCCCCTGCCAACTCTGACTGACCTAACATCCGAAGGTCAGGGGGAAGGAGGGTGGGACGGTTGCAGACAAATGAAATCTACCTACTCAGATGGAACGTTATGGTGAGCACATAACTTCTTAATCTGAAGTAGTTAACTTTATTTGTCAGCAACCTTTGGGACAGAGTCCCCAGCTACCTGTACCTTGTCGGCCTTCATGGAAGGATGTTCCGGAGCACTACAGAGCCAAAGGATGCTCTCCCTCTAGAGATAATATCCAATTTATAATGGTTGATGAAGGTATGAGGTGAAGCCCAAGTGGCTGCTGAGCAAATATCATCCAGGGGTACTCTAGACCGAAAGGCAGCAGAAGTAGACATGGACCGAGTAGAGTGGGCATGGACTCCCTGAGGTGCAGGCCTGCCTGAACTTTCATAAGCCAAAAGGATGCATTGTGAAATCCACCTCGACAAGGTGACCTTCGACACAGATTTACCCAAGTTAAATTTGGCAAAGGAGACGAACAACTGGTCGGATTGTCTATGACCAGCCGTTCTATGAATGTAAAAACGCAGCTGTCTATGCACATCTAAAGAATGTAGTTTGTATTCTCCTTTGTTCTGGTATTCAGGAAAGAAAACTGGCAGAATAATGGATTGTTAATATTTGCCTCGGAAGGAATGAGGGATTGGTCCTGAGGTAAACCCTATCCTTGTGGAAGGTCAAGTAAGGAGGTTTTACACATAGGGCTTGAAGTTCAGAAACCCTCCTAGCTGAAGTAATAGCGACGAGAAAGGCTGTTTTCCATGACAAATGTTTGAGATCAGCTGAAGCTGCAGGTTCAAAGGGGGGAGCTGTCAAGGCCTGAAGTACTGAAGTCAAATCCCAGGAAGGCACTACTTCCTTTATTGGAGGTCTGAGTAGGAAGGTGCCCTTCAGAAAGGTCTTACATAACTTCGTGGTGATCAATGGACCCAGTTCATGTCCCACGTGGTAATGAGAGATAGCTGCTAGTTGAACTTTGACTGTGGAACAGCTAGCCCCCTGATGAAAAAGCCCTGAAAGGAAATCCAAAACTGTGGGCAACGGAGTTGTGAAAGGGTCTAGGTTCTGATGCTGCGCCCAAATAGCGAAACGTCTCCATTTACTCCTATAGACTTTCCTAGTAGAGGGCTTGTGTGCTGCTACTAGGATAGCTTTAACTGGGGAGGAGATACCGGGAGTCCTAGCTATGAGTGGAACTGGAGCAACCAAGCCGTAAGCTTGAGATTGTCCAGGTTCGGGACTGGAAGGCCTAGGGGGTGGGAAATCAGATCCGGGAGGGGATCTAGAATCCAAGGCGGATTCACTAGATGAGACCAGAGGTAAGGGAACCAAGCTTGACGAGGCCAGAATGGGGCAATGAGGATCATTTTGCTCCCCAACTGACTGGCTTTCTGTAGAAGCTTCAGCATCAGAGGTAGAGGGGGGGAAAGCATAGAGCAGACCGGGAGGCCAAGCATGCACCAGAGCGTCTCTCGGGAATTCCCCGGCGGGGGGTATCAGAGCGAAGTAGTTGCTGCATTTCGTGTTTGAAGGAGAGGCGAAGAGATCGCAATAGGGTTGTCCCCATACGGCAAATATCCGCTTCGCTACCTGGGGATTGAGAGACCACTCGTAAGGAGACAGTATGGTGCGACTGAGTTTGTCTGCCAGGATGTTGGACCGTCCCGGAATGTGCGTTGCAATAAGAAAGCGTTTGGTGGAGATCGCCCATTCCCACACTCTCACAGCTTCTCGACAGAGTGGGTAGGACCTGGTTCCCCCTGTTTGTTGATGTACCAGACCACCAATATGTTGTCTGACTGAACTGCAACTGTTCCTGTAGGAAGAAGGCTCTGAATTGCTTGCAACGACAACAGCACTGCCCTCCATCTCTAGAACATTTATATGCAATGAGGTCTCTGTATCGTTCCACGTGCCTTGGACCGTCCTGCCCACATAATGCCCCCCCTACCCGAGGTGAGAGGCGTCCTTGGTCACCGTGGCGAGTGGAGGGGTCATGGAGAAAGGATGTCCCACTTGGTGGTCCAGTGATTGTAACCACCATGCGAGAGCCCTTTTGCAAGCCTTGCTGAGGGGAATGGGGTGACTGAGAGGGTATTGACGGAAGGACCATTGGACTTGGAGAGTCCACTGCAAAACCCTCATGTTCAGGTGAGTCATGGGGAGCAGGGTAATTGCGGCCGCCATGGAGCCCAGCGCCCCTCAGGACCAATCCCGCCAGGGGAGCAGACGATAGTAAAATGGCCCGCACATGTAGCCTCAGGGTGTGAAGTCGCTCGGTGGTTAAGAAGGCTAGTAAGTTGTTGGTGTCTAATCTGGCCCCGATAAAGTCTATCACCTGAGTCGGGTTGAGAAAGGATTTGTCCGTGTTGACGGTGATTCCCCAGCCGGGGAGCAAGGTGGAGAAAGTAATTCCTGGCTGAGCAGAGTAGATGCCTTGTTGGGGCGGTCAGGAGCCAGTCATCTAGGTATGGAAACACCCGCATTCCCTGGAGCCTCAGGTGGGCCGCTATCACTGCTAATACCTTGGTGAACACCCTGGGGGCTGAGGTGAGACCGAAGGGAAAGACCCTGAACTGATAATGACTGGCTCCAAGCCGGAAGCGGGGAAACCTCCTGGATCGTTTGTCCATCAAAATGTGGTAATACGCATGCTTGAGGTCTATCGAGCACATCCAGTCACTCTCCCGCAACAGGGGGAGAATGGATCGAAGGGTGACCATCCGGAACTTTTCTTTGGTTACTGACAGGTTCAGGAGGGAGAGATCGAGGATTGGCCTTAGGTCCCCCGTCTTTTTTGGCACCAAAAAGAACCTGGAGTAGTAACCCGATCCGAACTGGTCTGGCGGGACGTGTTGGATGGCTCTTTTTCCTAAGAGCTGCTGAGTTTCCGCAGCTGCAGCCTCCCTCTGATCGGGTGGGACGTCGGGGAGGCATTTTGGTTGGTGAGGGGATGTGAGAAAAGGGAATTTGGTATCCTCTGGATATGATGCAAAGCACCCAGCGGTCTGTTGTGATTGACTCCCAAGCTGCCAGGTGCCTCGAAAAACGTCCCCCGACTGCCTCCAGACAGGAGCAGTCGGGCAACCCCTCAGGGTCGCTGGGTGGGCCGGTCAGAGAAAGCTTCTCTGGACCCACCATTCCTCGGGCCCCCTCTGCCTCTAGGGCGGCGTCCACCCTGTCCTCCTCTGCCACGGAAGGACTGGGGATCCGGAGCGGACTGGGATTGTTGCGACTTCTGGAACCACATCTTCTTCTGTCCCTTTTGGTTCTTGGAGAATGACCTCTGGGGAGCACAGAAGCGGACTCCGACGGCAGACAACGTCTTCCCGTCCTTTTCGCTCTGGACCAAAGTCTCGTGAACGGTCTTGCCAAACAGGGCAGAACCATTGAAAGGGGCATTCGCAAATGACACCTTGAAGGGTTCCGCGAAATCGCAATGCCGGAGCCAGGCCTGACGTCGCATGACGAGGCCTGCTCCGCTGGCTCTAGCGGCTCCCTCTGTGGCGTGGGACAACAGCCGCATAGAGGTGTTAGATATGGACCTGCAAGTGGCCATCTGAGTGGAGTACAACCGTTTGACCTCCACCGACATGGACTCCGGGGGCGACGTGGCGTACTCTTTGATAAGGTCCCGCTGCAGTCGAATAACATGTGCCATGTAGTTCAGAGACCTCACAGAGAAGGTCGCTGAACTAAAAGCCCGCTTCCCTAAACGGTCCATCAAACGGGACTCCATGCTTGGTGGATGGACCGAGGGACTCTCCTGAGCTAATTCCCTCTTGGTGGCCGCCGCCACCAACATGGCATCTACGGGGGGACCCTTGCTCCAATGGGACCTCTCGGAGGGCAGACTAAGGATCCTGTCCGGGCGTTTGGGGACTGGCTCCACAGTGTCCGGTACCTTCCACGTCCTAGTGGTAATAAGGTCCACTAAGGGGTCGGGCGGAGGGGACACCCAAGAGGTAGATGGGCCTGCTTCGAATGCCACCAGGAACACGGATTCGTCCGAGGAAGCCTTGGGGGCAAAACACCCCCCCTCTTAGCCTGAGCATTTCCATGATGTCTCCGAAGGAGACAACCTTGGGGGATGACCTAGGGGAGCCTTCCCCTTCATCCAAATCCGTGTCATCAGTCAAGGACTCTGGGGAGTCCACGTGCCTCCTCTTGCACTTTCGCTTGTGAGGGACGTCCTCGGGGGGGCTGTCCGAGGATGTCTCACCAGCCACATCCTGTTCCAAGGGAACGACCTGGGACATCGAAGCAGGCTGTCCCTGGGGCCGGGTGATGGAAGCTGGACTCGACAGAGAGGGAGTGCGGGGCGGAGCCGAAGCAAGGACTGGGGGCCTGGAAGCACTCAACAGTGCCCTCTCCACCACATCGAAAGCCGAGGGAGAGCCGCTCTCTCTGGGATCCAAGAGCAGACCCTCACTCGGATCCGATGGATGGATCGGGGTCGGCGTCAAAGCCATCAGATCCGACGGACCAGTGTGCTCCGACCTAGACTGAGCCGAAGACACACTGATTCCCTCGGATCAGACGATCAGCCCACGGCTCCGAGAGCCCGGATCCGACAAATACGGACCTGACAGGCTCAAGGGAAGAGTCGGCGCCGAAGTACCTGATACTGTTGGCGCCGACCCACCTGCAGCTCCAAGACTGCTCAGCTCCAAAGGCTCTAAACCCGAGAAGCGGGTCGGAGAAGGAGCTATCGGGGCAAAGAAAGGTGTCGAGCTCCCCCCCCCCAGAGGGGGGGAGGCAGGAGCACTCCCATCTGCAGTTGGGCCTGGAGAAACCTTCGCATCATCCGGTCCAAATCTGCATCAGAAAGGCTACAAGTTGATCTCTACGAGGCCACCGAGGCTGGCTGGGAATGCATCCTCGATGACCTCGACGAAGATCGGGTCTCCTCTTCAGAGGGCCGGTGAGAAGCACAGAGACCGGATCCGAGAAGGGGGAGACCGGGAAACCCTGGAGGGAGAAGACCGCTTAGCTGGGGGGGCCGAAGCGGAGGCCTCGGCCCACCACTTGTGGAGCTTCTCCCTCCTCTTTTCTTTCCTGGCCTCCCTCTCCTCCGGAGCTGCAGCGGGAGTTTGAGTCCCGACTGGAGGGAGAGAGGCAGGAGTGGCCGCCGCCGAAGCCGGGGAGGAGGCCACAGAAGTACCGGAGGTCAATGCCGAATCCGGGGGCAAAAGTCCCACTAGGATCACCTTCGACCTCCGGTCCTTCAGTGCCCTGGGGTTGAACGCCACGCAGATGGTGTTCAACCCCAAGGCACCGCACACACCGAGTGTGGCCATCCGCTGGGGAGAGCTTATGGCCACACTCGGTGCACTTGGAAAAGATGGGTTTTGGGGCCTCAGACATCTTAAAGAAAAACCCACTCGTTAGGCCCCAAACACACAACACACAGAAGCTATGACCAGCGAAGGGGAGGGAGGGTAAGTTTAACTAAAAAGGTATAAACTAGGGTAGTTTTAGCCAAAAAAAGGGAACCTGACCACAAAACACTCGTACACTTAAGGGGATAATAAAAAATGTAAAAACTCTCACAAAACCCTACGACACCAGGAGCTCAAAAACCTAGCTGCTGACAAGAAGCGCGGCAAACTAGATCTGAGGTCAGTCAGGGTTGGCAGGGGATTATGGGTGAAGGGGAGGAGTTAGGAGCTCAGATCTAAGCTATGAAAGATTGCCGGGTTGGATCCGATTCCCAAAGGTTGCTGACAAATAAAGTTAACTACTTCAGATTATGTAGTTTCATTTGATTATTATAGCCACCAGAAAGAATTTTATAATTTCTTGGAAAAGTGCTGTTGGATCCTGTTGAAATGTTAGCGTTTGCTTTGAAGATCCATGTTGCTGGTCTGAGGAACGCTGCTTCTAGTTTTATGAATGCTATTTTTCTAAGGAAAAAATCTGCTGTTAACGAAGAATGCTGTTATTCCACTCTGAGGACTGTGCCATTGTTGATTGTCAGGAGTGACATTATTTTACTGTACTTCAGTTCGATAGACAATTTATTTCGGGTGAGACTGGTGTAGCTCCTTTGTCTATCGGCTTTACTGCTAGAGACTTGATTGGCACTCTTCAGAACTTCAGTATGCTCTTTGTGGTGTTTTTCATGAACTATCTTTTTGATGTTTGATTTGCTAAACATTTGTTTGGGCTAAAACACACTTCCATTATGTGCGTGGTTCACTCAATCACAGTTAAGAACTAGAAAGGAATAGTACGGATTTTGTTTTAGTGTTTTGTTTTTTTCAGATTCATGAAATTCTTCTCGCTGGGTTTAGGAGTTAGATGCTTCAATGTTTTTCAGCTAAACTGCTCTTGCATTATGGAAACTTTTCTATTAATATTATAGTTTATTATCGTAATTAGCATGAATTTACTTTTAAGTCTCTGAATGTTAAACATTTGTTATTAACATTATTCATTAATTTATATTACTGTGGATTTTATTCATATCCCTGCTTCTTATTTTGTAACAGCACTTAGTTTTTAAGATCGATAATAAAGTTGAAGTTGAGATGAGAGTATTACCCCATCTCACTACTCGCAGAGAAGAGTGCATACAGTGATGAGCATGTGACAAGACTGTTGTCAGGTGTCGCCATATTAGGAACTGGTGCAGTAACGTGCTGGCCAAAGGCAGCATGGTGTAGGGAAAGGCCTGATTCAGGCCTAGCATGGGCTTCAAGATAGAGGCCTCACCACCAGTACAATCCCACACATGAATCTCAAGCTCCCATCAGACATCAAACAACTGCTTAAAGTCCATATCTTGGGGCTTGAGACCTAGAATGGGATGAACAAACAGATTCTACCAGACCACTGTCTGCAACAACAGCAGGGGCCTATGACGGCATAAGAGAAGCGCTCAGTCCAGAGTGTCTTAGGTCCATAACTGGATAACTCAAGGAATAATATTCCATGATGAATGAGTACCCACAGACTTCAGCAAATCTGAAGACAGAGTGGTGCAATAACTTTGGGATGGCCCCCAAGCATAGCTAGAAGCTAAGGGAGTACCACCCCCCCATCCACAAGTCTGAGCCTAGAAGTAATTACTAATGGAGGGAGAGTTCACCACCTTAAGGGATCAGGTGGGGGGAGGATTCTGGACCCCAGATGTTCTGACCTAAACACTGCCTCTGAGGGCTTGGGGCTTGTCACTGGGGAAATTCTCTGATATGTTGGTAGTTGAGAAGAGGATCTTCATATCGGTCTTCCCATAATGAAATTTGAAATGCTGCTCTCCGAGAAGTGGATTAACAACTTTTCCCACAAACAGCACAGAGTACAAAGGTCGAATCTTTGGACTTATGACCGTTATCAATGCTGAGTTCATTTTTTCTTGAGACAGTGCAGGCAACTCTGGTGCAGGTTTTGAATGGTAATTCATTAGCCACACAGACACTTATTATGCCTAGGCATGCAAATGCTGGACCTCATAGCTGGCCTTGGGCATAAGCCAACTAGGCGTTCGCCTAGGGCACCGTTCCAGCAGGGGCACTTTTCCAGTAATATGGGTGATATAGGTAGACCAAGATGAGGGCATCCGGTGGTGTGGGGGGGGGGGGCGGCTGTGGAAGGCCACCCCTGATGGACCTTACTGGTGACAACAATCTTCAAGATTACCACAGTTGTGTATCACATGTGTTATGTCACTTCAAGGGTCAGTCAACCCAACACATTTCTGCATGTGGGATTTTGTTGACAAAAATGACATTCTGAATGGTGGAGACAAATGTGAGATTTCTGCTAAAAATAATGACAAATTCTTAGTATTGGCAAAGTATACCTGACCAAGAACTTAAAAAGGAAGCCCTTTACTTTAGATGCAATGATATGAAGGAAAAGGCAATGCTTAATTCATCTTTACTACAGAGGTTAGATGTCATGCTTTCATGGCACAACAAATATTGGATAATGAATTTATTCATTTTTAGTTACCTGTTTAATACAGCTGAGGGCAGAAAAACTAATTCCAGACAGAAGACTAATCTATCACAGATTGCACAGTGAAAACCTATGCAGACACTGCAGAGGAGGTAAACAGCTAAGAAATGAAGTTAGAGAACCAAGGACTGGATCAGCAACACTAAACATAACATTACTTTTTACAGGACATTTAACTGTGAAATGGTTGACCAAGTGAAACAATGTAGCACAACCTACAAACATGCTTTGTTACTATGTTGCACAAGAAATTTAGTCTTAAACATTCTTGCAGCCTTACCTGCACCAAATATTCACGAGAAAGCAATGGTAACCGCACATGTTCCATTAAGTGGGCCATGTGTTCTTGCCTCACATCCTTATCATGGTTTACCCAGGCAATTACAGCTTCAAAAACCTGCATTAATAAAAAAAAAAAAAAAAAAAAAAAAAAAAAAGTAGTAAGTCATTCCTTTTCATTTTGAATCATATCTCAAACACATGTATGAAAGAAACAGAAACTGCTTCACTCAGAAATTTACAACTATTACTATATAAATGCTCCACAACAGTTGTACATATTTTCCATGTCACTCTATCATTCACTAACCTACAGCCCAGGTGACCTGAATGCAACCAGTACCTTGGAAACCTGCAAGAGCTGGTAACGAGGGGAAGAAATGATAAGGCCTTGCTTGCTCACCTCTCTTTTGGAGGAGGGTATGACATGCATGTCTTGGCACAAGTTCAGTGCTAGAATCCCCATTGGGGTCCAAGGATCATACTGAACTGGCTGTCAAGAGGCAGGCAAGACCTATGAGGGCATCACTTGTGCAGGTGTATCTGCGGAGACTTACTGCACATCCTCCTCCTCCTTGGATGCTACATGAATCCATCAGGAAAATATGGCAAATTTTGTTGTGTCTTTCGGCTTTTCCCGGTTAGGGGTCGCCACAGCGGAACTCCAGTCCGCTAATGATTGGCAGTAGATTTTTACGTGCCTAGTTGCCGGCCCTGACGCACAACCTTCAACGAAGGTATGCCCATTCACGCACGTCTCCACACAGAAAACGCTCTAGCTGAGAATCGAACAGGACAACATCTTACTGTGAGGCGACAATGCTACCGCAGCACCACCACCACCACAGTCGGGAAAATATGGCAAATAATAACCTTACTCCATCAGTACAAGTGATGGCTTCATGCTCTGGTACGCTTTACACTCACACACAGGGAATATGGACTGAAGGGCCATCATCTAGTGGAACAATAATCTGAGGCAGCCGTAGGAAGGGCTTGACAGTCAGAGGAGGAAGTGCTTATAAGGCGTGCAAAAAAAAATAGTCACTGAAGACCAAAGGGCAACTAAAACAGGACTGATCCTTGCTTACATTTCAAATGGCTACAAATATATGCTTGGAAAGCACCCACACTATCACAAAACACAACTGAGTTGCTTGCATTTTTTAGGCATGTCATAGAGCACATCACAGAGGGTGTAGTGTGTGGCCCTTACTGCACCGCTCACTAAATGTTTGCTACAAACATATTCATACATTTTTAACTAATGGTAAAAGGAACTCATGCAAACAAAAAATTATTCCAAAAAGCACATTCAGCTAATATCTGCAAAGTCAGGTGGTAACACTCCTCTGTAAATTACTCAGTATTTATAATCAGCTGTCATGAGAAAGAATACAGTCATTTTTACCAGGGTTGGCAGCAAGCATGGGGGATTTATTCACTCTTAATTTCTGCCATACAAGGAGCAATATCACAATGGCAAGGGAAACTGAGGTCAGCAAACCAATCTACAAAAAAAAAAGCCTGCCAGATGACGAGTCAGTGAAAAATGTTATTGCTGGAATTAGGAAAGAATGAATGAAGATATTCAAACTGAGACTTCTCTCCAAGTTAAGATGCTTCCTTATTGTAATTCTGATACTCTAAAGAGTGATCCCAAGAATTATGAAAAAAAAAAAAATACAAAAATGCAGGAGAAAGTACAGTTCTATAAGTAAACTTAGCATAACAGTAGATATTCAAACTATCATTGCTTCAGTGGCCTTAGCTATATGGATTGTACCCTGCCACAGGTATAACAGCTGACTGGCCTCCAAACCATCAGTAAAGCTGAGCTGCCTAAAAAAGGCATATTTGGGCACCAAGTCCTTCAGAACTTTCATGCCAACTGAGACAGAGAGGCTCAGCACTGAAAGGACAATGCTAGAAAAAAAAAAAAAAAAAGGTATTCACACCCTGGCATAAACCACACACCAGAAAAACAAGGAGAGAGGGAGTGGCTACATCAGCAGTGATGATCTGAACATCTATCGTTATGGTAAGTTTACTTAAAAAACTATATTATGTTCATCATATTGATCACTGCTGCAGTAGCCTTAGCTACAGAAGTAGATTACCATACCTTATAACATTTGGGAAGTGGAAGGAGAATGGACCAGAAGCCCCTCGAGAATAATCCTAGAAAAGCATGAACTAGACCTAGAAAAGGAATCAAGGAAACAGGCAGATGGATAATTTACCTTAAAGTAAACTTTGATACCAGTTTAGGCATAAAAGTAGAATCAGTTCTAAAAGAAACCCCGTCTCTGTGGAAAATTAGATATAGTTGACAACATAAGAACTTGCAACTCAGATACTGAATGCTCTGACTTTTGCAAGAAAAGTAATACAGTTTTCCGTGTTAAGAACCTCAAGTCAGCCAGATCAGTTGGTTCAGATGGTGCACATTAACTTCTCTAACACAAAATCAAGGTCCCAAAGAGGGGCCCACCAGTTTTTTTGGAGGCCTCTTATGCAAAGTTCCATTTCCAAAACATTTTGATATGAGAATGCATTGAAAGAGTAGGATCTATGGGCAGACATGCTGAAGCAGCTGATAAACGGACCTTGATGGAGGATTAAGAAAGGTTATAAGATAGTAGCTCACACAAATATTGTAAAACCAGAGAACAACTAGCTCTGAATGGGGGCTGGTTATGTTGTTGGCATCAAGTAGAAAACCTTTTCCATTTGTTAACATATGATTTTCTAGTAGCAGGCTTTCTTGTATCCATTAGTACCTGCTGCACGTCCTCAGTAAACAAGTGCCTAAAGAAAATTAAGGCCTTATCATCCAGACAGTCAGTTAAGTGGACTGGAGTTGGGGTGCCTCAAACACCCCTGATCTTGTGTGCGAAGATCCATTTTGTGAGAAATATTGGGACATTACACCTGGTCATTTCCAAATGAAGGGAGAACCACTGCTGTTTCAGCCACAAGGGAGTCATCACAATGCTCTTGGAGGGATTCCTTCTGAATCTTCAGACGTACCCTGGATATCAGTGTAAATGTGAAAAAGCATACAGAAACATTCCTGTCCAAAGAAAGGAAAAGGCATCTGTCTTCCAGGCCTTCCTCTGCATGGAGTCCTGGAGCAAAACCTTGCCAGGTGACTGCTCAGCAAGGAGATAAATAGGTCTACTCGAGGAACTACCCACAGATGGATCAAATCTGAGAAGACCTCCCAATTTAGTTTACATCCATGATGGTGTGCCCTTGTCCTGCTCATCTGCAAAACAATTTTGCTCTGACAGAATGTAGGATGCCTATAGAATGAGACTGTGCTGTGAAGCTTTATCCCAAGCTAACATGGCTAGTCTGCAAAGGGGATATGACCTGGTTGTCCTTTGCTTGAAGATGTAGCATATTACTGTGGCATTGTCTTTAGCAACTTGAAGAGGTCCAGGAGATCAAAAATGATTCAGAGATTTGAGTGTCTTGATTACAGCAAGAATTTATTTTATATTTATGTGGTTGCTTCTGTTCTTGGTGTTGAAACACCTTGCACTTTTATCTATCCTGAAACTGCTCCCCCAAGAAAAGTCTGTTGTGACTGAATGCTTTGGAGCGGGGGGACTGGGATTTAGGTAAATTTGCTGTCTCTACCAAGTGATTTATTTTCTGCCAAATGCCAGCACTGGGACTTGAAAAGAAAAAGGATGTCATTACTGGGACCAAAGAGACTTCAGATACCATTGTAAATGACTTAAATCTAATGTTACCAAGAACCTTAAATGAGGAAGAAGCGGTAACAGGTTGTAAGGTGATGGCATTTTGAACTCTGGCAATATCACAAAGAGGTTTAACAAAGAATGATCTAGACTGGCTCCAAGCATCTTCTCTCTTTGGCACTAAAAACATCCTTGAATACAAAAACTTTCTCAATAGCATATGTTGAAGGGATTGGGGAAGTAGAGGAGTCTGGTCTGGTGGTTGAAGTATTACCCCCATGGAAAAGTACAGTTTTGTACCTACCATAAATGTAGATGTTCGAAGATCCACATTGCTGCAGTCCTTACATATGGGTAGTCCGCTGTCCTCGGTCGGCCCGAATACCAAAGTATTAGGCTGACGTCGGTCATGGGCGCCTAGATCTGACATCAGAGCGTCAGGGTATAAAAGCGCATGACCGACGTCATATCCTCAGTCTTTTCTTGCCCCAGATGTCAGAAGGTCCTAAAAAGAAAGGCCACAGCCCAAAAACAGGATACCTCCCAAAAACATGCCCAACAACAACCATCACCCAAACCATATAACCATGTCAAACTACAGAGGGGAAGGAGGGAGGGTAAATTGGACTGCAGCAATGTGGATCTTCGAACATCTACATTTATGGTAGGTACAAAACTGTACTATGTTCTTCATCTCACATTGCTGCAGTCCTTACATATGGGTAGAATCCCAAAGCAGAGGTAAAGGGAGGATGGCAAAATCATAAAGCATTAGGGGCTGCTAAAATGCCCTGTAATATTGCAGTGGCAAATCCAGCCCTAGACTTAGAATAAAGAGGAAGGTGGTAATGCTTGGAAAAAGTATGTACTGAACTCCAAGTGGCTGCTTCCAAAATATCTTTGTAGCTACCCCTTAGAAAGGCAGTAGAAGTGGCAGTAGCTCTAGTGGAATGAGGTCTGATACCAGCCGGAATCTCCTTACCATGATGGGAATAACAGAAAGAAATACAAAACCTAATCCATTTAGAAATAGTTTGTTTTGAAACAGGTTTTCCCTGAGAACCCAAAGCAAAAGAAACAAACAACTGCTGAGACTGCCTGAACCCCTTGGTTCTGCTCAAATAATAACGCAACTGCCTGTGAATATCCAAAGTATGCAAAATCTTCTCCCCTTTATTTTGGGGGTTTGCATAAAAAGTAGGCAAATGAATAGTTTGGTTCAAGGCCACACTAGAAACCACTTTAGGCATAAAGGAAGGATTAGTACGCAAAGATACCCTATCCTTATGAAAAATCAGGAAGGGTTCCACTGCCATAAGGGCCTGTAATTCAGAAACCCTTCTTGCAGAGGTAATGGCCAACAAAAAAGCAGTCTTCCATGATAAATACTTTAACTCGGCAGTAGCTGCAGGCTCAAAAGGTTGTAGAGTAAGCTTTTCCAACACAAAATTGAGATCCCAAGCAGGAGTAGGAGCTCTACGTGGGGGTCTTATGTTCTTTGCCCCTCTAAGAAATTGCTTGAACAAAGGATGTGAAAATAAAGGAGGGTTACAGTCATAGTGAGCAGAAATGGCTGCAGCATGAACCTTTATCGAGGAGAAAGACAAACCCTTGTCCAATAACTCAGTAAGATATTGAAGAGAAACACTTAAATCAGGCTTGGAATAGTCCTTCGCTTTGCTCCAAAGAAAAAATCTCCTCCATTTATCAGCGTAAACTTTCTTTGTACTAGGCCTTCTGGCCTCCAAAATAACATTCAAAACTTGTTGTGGAAGCTGAGACCCTCCAGGGTCTAAAACAGAATATGCCAGGCTGTGAGATGCAGAGACTGAATCTTGACATTGAGGAAGTGATTGCCCTCCTGAGACAAAAGATGCGGAATCAAAGGCAGAGGCCATGGAGGCTCCCGTACCAAACTCCTCAGTAGTGGATACCAGTGCTGTCGAGGCCAATCCGGTGCTATCAGAATCATGGATGGCTTATCTATTCTGGCCTTCAGGAGTACCTTGGGAATGAGAGGCAGAGGTGGAAAGGCATAGACATGAAGAGTGCTCCAACTGAATGATAGAGCATCCACCTTCCAAGCTGTGGGATGAAACATTTTTGTGCAAAACTTTGGCAACTGGTAATTTAGTGGAGAAGCGAACAGATCTATGTCTGGAGTCCCCCATAACACTGTCAACTTTTGAAACACATGAGGATCCAGTTTCCACTCGTGAGGATCCACAATTTGTCTGCTCAACACATCCGCTAAGGAGTTCTGTGCTCCTGGTAGAAACCTTGCCTGAAGATTGAGGTGTAAACTGAGAGCAGTCTCCCACAAAATCATCGCTTGCCTGCAAAGAGGGTACGAATGGGTTCTCCCTTGCTTGTTGATGTACCACATGACAGTAGTGTTGTCTGTTTGAATCAACACCTGCCCTGGGTGAAGTAAATCCTTGAAAGCCATCAATGCAAATTGGACTGCTAACATCTCCTTCAAGTTGATATGCAAATGTTGAAGTCTGACAGGCCACGTGTCTTGCACCCATTTTCCATTGAGGTGTGCTCCCCAAGCCTTGTCCGAGGCATCTGTCGTTAAAATCTGACTCGCCTCTGGTCGGGTCACAGAGAGTCCCTTGTTTAGGTGACATTCCTGAGCCCACCACAAAAATTCTTTCTGAATGCAAGGTATTATCCGAATGACAGTGTCTAGATCTTGGCAGTGCTGTGTCCATACATATTTGAGATACCATTGAAGCTTCCTCATATGCAGTTTGGCATTGGGAAGCACCAGAATACAAGATGCCATGAACCCCAAGGCTTGAAGGACTGTCCTTGCAGTCAGCCTGGACTGTAGAGATATTTGATGGAAATAAAGAGAAAGGCTGCTTTGTTTGTCCGGGGTCAAAAAGGCCATCTGGGAAGCTGTATTCAGTCTCACACCCAGAAAGCACATGTCCTGAGAGGGTACTAGACTGGACTTTGTTTCGTTCACAGAATACCCTAGGCATCTTAACACTACCATCACATACTGTAGATGATGCAGAAGTTCGTCTTTGTGTTGTGCAATAATCAGGCAATCGTCCAAATAAGGATAAATCTGTATTCCTCTTAACCTGAAAAAGGCTATCACTGGAGCCAGAACCTTTGTGAACACTCTGGGCCCAGTAGATAAGCCAAAGGGCAATGCAGAGAACTGATAATGTAAATTTCCAGCTCGAAAACGCAGGTACCTCCTGCAACTGGGCCTGATAGGAACATGAAGATAAGCCTCTTTGAGATCCAGAGTTACCATCCAGTGATCTTTTCCCAACAGAGGTAAAAGCTGTTGTAATGTCAGCATTTTGAACTTTGGAATGTCCAGATAAGTGTTGAGGATAGATAAATCCAAAATTGGTCTCCACGTGTTCCCTTTCTTTGGCACTAGAAACAGGCGAGAATAAAATCCTAGTCCCACTTCTGACAGAGGAACTGGCTGTATAGCTCCTATTTGAAGAAGTAAAGAAATCTGCTTGTGAGCCTCTATCCTTTGCCGAGGAGGAACGTCTGGCATGCCTTTGAAAGGAGGCAATGTATGGAAATAGAACTTGTAGCCTCGGTTTATAATGTCCAATACCCATTTGTCCTGGGTGACTAAAAGCCAGTTTCGCTTGAAGAGTGCCAACTTTCCTCCCAAAGGAGCTGCCAGGGAAGAAGAATCTGGCAGCTGAAAATGCAGGTCATTGGGCCTGTTTACGAAAGGACTGGCCCCTGCCCTCACCTGCCGATTGTGCAGGTGAACTCCCAAGTTCTAGGCCTGAATGTACTTTGAGCTCTGCCCCTGCCACGTCTAGATCTACCCCTAGACTGAGAATCAGAAGAAGGGTAGGTCCACCCCTTAGTAGGCCAATTTCTACTAAACTTTGGAGGTTGCACCTGCAAAAAATCTTTAACAGTCTGCATGGACTTAGCCTTGTCTTCCATTTTCTTCAAAACCAACTCCACAGGGGGACCAAACAAAACTTCAGACTGTAAAGGGGCATCCAGAATTCTAGATTTAACATGCTCGGACAAATTCTGATCCTTAAGCCAGGCGTGCCTACGAAGAACTGAACCAGTGCCAGCCACCCTAGAAGAGGCCTGTACAGCATCAAAACCACACTGCAAAGAATGCTTACCCACCTGTTCAGAGACATGTACTAAATCCTGCAATTCTTTACACTCTATGCCCTCTGCCAAAGCATCCACTTTAGATTTTAGCTGAGACAGGAGGAAATTCTGATATTTCAACATATGAAACTGGCAATTTAAAGCCCTCATTGCTAAAGTAGAAGAGGTATACACCTTCTTACCCCATCTATCCAAAGCTCTAGCTTCCTTATCTAGAGGAACCGGATTCTTTACAACAGAAGCTCTAACACCCTTAGGCCCCTGACTAATAGTTTCTGGGTCCGCCCTAGGACTCTTATACAGATATTTATGAGCCTCAGGCACCCTGTAATACCTGTCCGGTTTAACTGAGGCAGGAGGCAAAGAATCTGGATTAAGGGAAGCCTCCGAGAAAACATCTTGAACAACATCCAAAACAGGAGGTATAGCCAAGGGTCTATGCTGTGGTAAAAACAAGAATTCCCTAAGCCTTTTCCGTGAATCAGAGAAATCCTGTCCTTCCCACTTAAAATGCTCCCTCATGGAATGCAGAGTTTCTGAAAATGAAAAATCCTCTGGAGGAGAAGCAGAAGGAGTGGAATCCTCTGCATCAGAATCGAATAAGGGGGAAATCTTGAATATCTTCAGCAGAAGAGTCTGAGTCATCTGAGGCCTGATCCAAACTTTCCAACTCTGGCTCCACCCTGGGCCTCTTATCAGGGGGGGGCATAGAACCTCTAATTAAAGTAATCAAATCTTCTGCCATTTTAAGCATGTGCTTTTTAGGCACAGACCCTGAAGTACCTGGAGGGACACCAGAGGAAGGCAAAACAGACCTGCCCTTAGAAGAAGCCTTAGAAATAGTAGCAGAAGGCCTAACCACCTTAGGCATAGAAGGGAGAACAGTAACTTGAGAGGCCCCTTCAGCTTGACCTGACTCCTGTGAGGCCACATCCTGCAAAATCAAAGTTTCCCCCTGAGACTCAACAGAACCTTCAGCCGGATCCACCTGCTCCACTGTAGTTTCTGCAGGACCGGCGTCCGAAATGGACGAATCAACCTGTATAGGTTTCAAGGATTTGTCTTTGCGCTTCTTCGTGGAAGCGGGCGTCGGAGGATCCGACGGCATATTATAATTACACCGCTTACCAAAGATTAACCTAGCACAATCTAACCTTCTTTTTATAGTGCGCTTATTAAACCTAGCACAAAACCGACACCCGACTACGTCGTGGTCCGGTCCCAAACAAGGAATGCAAAGAGAGTGATAATCCCTATGCGGTATCTGTTTCCCACAAGAAATACAATTATTCACTTTTTCTGACATCCGGAATTAACTGAGGCAAGAAAAAACAAAAATATTCCCCATTGGGGTACTTAGCCCAACTTGGTTTCGGTCTGAAACTCAGAATACGAAAATTTCAGAACGCCGAACGGCACTTGCAACGCTGCTTCTGCATCGGACCATGCGGCAAAAAAGACTGAGGATATGACATCGGTCATGCGCTTTTATACCCTGACGCTCTGATGTCAGATCTAGGCGCCCATGACCGACGTCAGCCTAATACTTTGGTATTCGGGCCGACCGAGGACAGTGGACTACCCATATGTAAGGACTGCAGCAATGTGAGATGAAGAACATCGAGGGAATTCCTCCCATTGCCATGTGTGTAACCTTGATGAATGATCTTCAGAAACCATTTGTCTGAAGTTTCTGTTGCCAAAAAGAAAAGTGGAGATTCAGACTTTCTGGAAGGGAAAAGTTTGGCTAGGGTAGGAAGTAACAAGGTTCTTTAAACAGTCATTCTGGTTTGATGGACTACCTTGGTTTTGGCGGGGGTTCCTGAATTCTTTTTGGGATACCCCTGTTATTTCTTTTTTAATGTCTGTTTTCCCACATTTTGGTGAGACTGTTTATTTTGCTGCTTTTTTTTCTTCCTGAAATTGTACAAAGGGGAGATATACCTTAGAAAATAAGGAAAAGGACAGCCAGAAAATCTCTGCAGCACAGGAACCGAAAAGTGATTCTCTAGGCAAAGGAGAATTTAAAATCTCATTTTTCACATCATCTGGGAGGCTCTACGAACACAGAGTACCAGTGGCCATAGCCCTGGAAGAAGTATCAACTGAGTCATACGCACACTGTAAACAATAAATTGTGATTTGTGAAATGGACGAAACTAAATTATTTGAAGTAGATTTTTCCTTCGAAGAGGACATTGCAGGCAAACCATTCTTTATATTTTCACAAATAGTCAGAATAAACTTTTAACACATGAGCTTGACAATTCAAAACTCTGAAAATCAAAATTTCAGAAGCATACACTTATTTCCCATACTTATCAGTAATCTTTTCATCCTTGTCAGAAGAAAGTAGGACTGGAATTAACCAAACGTTTAGCAGCAGTAGGCTTAACTAAAGCTATAGCTTCTGGACCAGGTTTGGGATCAGTGTATAAAAACTGTAAGACTGAGGAACCTTATGCATTCTACCTGCATGTTTAGGAGGAGCAGGCTCAGGAAAACTGCTGGCAGTGACACATACATCCTCCAGAGCTGACAGAACTGCAGGAATCTGTGCAGGTTCTGGAAATTTATCTGTAATAGTTGATAGTATTTTCTGAGAAACTTCAGTGTTCTCCCACTGAAAACACCGGTACATTCTGGAAACAGTTTCAGATAAAGATAAACCCCTCCCCCAACAAGGGGAATTAGAAACTGAGCTTCCCTTTTGAGTCTGAATCAAAAAACTGAGTAGAAAACCCTGTACCTGTCCCTTCATTTCCTGTCCAGATTTAGAATCATGAATCTCTTCAGAAAAGAAGCATCTATCTTTCTTTTACCAGAAACCACCTTAAAAGAAGGATCAATAGCTTACACTAAACACTGAGCCAGACTCAGTAAACTACTCCTATCTAATGAAATTTGAGAGGAATGTCACAGTACACAAGTGAAAACCTGTAGAATCAAAATAAGGCCTAAAATGCAAAGCTCATTAAAAGCAAATAGCTACAGAACTCTGCTACACTACTATTATATGCATTTAAACTGGTTTAATTTCAACATAATCCGACTAATAAACTATTCCCCTCTCCCACAGGTTCATAGGTGTATACAAGACTAACAACTACTATGGCTTTCATAAGCCTAGCAGTGCCCACGAGTGTCCGACAAGTTATACATTTTAGATGTTTATATAGGGGGTGAATGTTGTTTACAACATAATTTATTCACTGTTTCTGTCCATCAAAGATGTAGGCACCAGGCCAGGAGTGAATTTTTGATTTCCCATCCAATGGTCCAAGTTACACTCAAAAAGGATATGGAATTACTTTTATTTCACATGCCTGATCCAGAGAAAGGAAATTCTCTGAGATGCATAGCTGTCTCTCTAATGTGTCTTATTTATGTTGCAAGCCAAATTTAGTTGTTTAGATCTAGTAGTTATGATGCTCTTTGTTTTGTGGATATGCAAAAGGTTCATCAGAGAAGAGTCCAGGGATGCCGTATGCCAGGCACAGATCATCTCTCAGTAGTCTGTAGGACACTGAGTATAGAGATAGGGCTTTGAGGCAATCTACACAGGACATTGTATTTATGCCTTGTATTGATTCTGTAAGGAACTTTTGTGGACAATCCAGTTACTGCACGTGTCTGGTCAGGTACATACCAAAAGGGGCATTATACTAAATGATGGGTCTAATGAGGGCCAAGTACAATGACTTCTCTAGACCTAGATGCCATGCACTTACTTATAATTTGAACATAGAATGATTTCCTTACTATCTTGGATACATGTTGGTTGAAGGCCAGGTTACTGTCTATATGTGTTCCCAGATACCTGACTAGTGGGGGTCAACTCTTTGAGGTGTTTTACTGATGATACAGTTTCCTGGGGTGACTGACTTCCCAAAAGGTACTATAATGCATTTCTTGGTATTGAGTTTTAATCCAAGGCTTTTGCACAAGTCATTTGTCATTGTTAGAGCTTCTTGTAAGATGTTAGAGTCTAGGGGGATTCTATGACTGCTCCCAGTTTGCAATCATCTGTGAACTTGGTCAGCCACAGGCCTTTGACATTGGCCTTGACTTGCAAGAAGTAGATGCCAAAGAGGCGCAGGCTCAACGCAAAGCCTTGAAGAGTTCCACTGGTGACTGGCCTCTTTGAGCAGGCGGGCTCACCAATTCTAACTTCCTGGGTCCTATCTGTGAGCCAGCTGGCTATCAGGTGTGTTATATAGGGATTTATGCCCAATTCTGTAAGTCTGTTAATGCCCAAGTGGAGTATTGTATCAAATGCCGTAGTTAGGGCAAGGTAAGCAGTATGCACTGTTTTACCATCATTCATTGCATTAGTGACCTTCTCAAAGAAGTCCATCAGGTACCATAGGCACGACCTTCCTTTGACAAAGCCAAACTGAGATGGATCCAGTGCCTGAAGATTTTTTGTCTTTGTTGATCATTTCAACAGTAATTCTTTCCATGGCTTTACATATAAGACTACTTAGACTAATTTGTCTGTAGTTTCTAAGATCTGTTTGATGGTTCGCCCTTACAAATATGGATGACCAATGCAGTCATCCATTCTCTTGGCACAAAGACCATTTTACGACTGTCATTAAATAGTAACTCCAGTGACCCTGACAAGTTATATTTTAGACTACTTAGGAGGCATCCTGGGATATTATCAGAGTCCACGGAGGCTGTGTGTTCTTGGCCTTAGTGAGTGCAGCCAGAACATGCTCTCTATTTACAGGTGGAGGAGTTATGTTGAAGGTATTTCTTGGAAAGTGGCTGGGGGTGAGTGGGGGTAAAGTTGGAGCTGAATCTGTCAGCCAGCAGATTCACTAGATCACTCAGCTCAGTGAAATGTGGCATCGTTAACCACTAGTTCAGCAAACTGCTCTGTGCTGCCTTTTAAGTTTATGACATGAAGGCAGCCTTATGGGTGTTGTTTGCCTGATAGGCTATCTTGACCTCACTGGCCTTATTGGATGTAATTAACCCTCTTAGCTGCCCGTTTATTTTGATGAGAGACTGCTTAGCTTCATGAGAGTTACACCTTCTGATTTAGCCACAATTTTTTTTTCATTTTGTTGTATAACCTGCTTAATCTGGGATGCCACCAGGATGGTTTGTTTTTGGAGTTAGTTTTGGGCTCACTTCTGGTAAGGACCAACAAGTGCGTCTATCCCTTGCCCACTGAGTGTACCCCAAAAGCTTCAGAGGATGTCACTAATTCTCTGCCCAGAGTGGCTGTAGGTGCTACACCAGAGATATTCAAGGCAAAAAAATTAAGTGGTCTGAGGAATAAGCAATGCCCACAGCAGAGTCATCCACTTGTGACAGAGACAAACTGTTAACCTGGGCTGGTGGCAAATGCTGGGCTGGATGAAGGACCGAATGTGGGTCAGGTAGTTTTGTTCCATGGTCAAGCCAAAAATTGTGCCTCTTTTCCGGGAAAAACAAGCAGCAAGAGGCAGTAAAAATTTTAAGTCTTCCAATGTCACTTTTTCCAGACAAAGCACTGTAAAAAGCACTTTAATCATTTTGCCACCCCCAAAAAGTACAATCAACACAATTTCTCCACAGAAAAATAAAATGGTTTTCCATTACTTAAACAACTTTTAAACTGATGGGAAAAAAGTGTGCTCCCATTGAAAAGTATAGTTAAGTCTCGTGAGAGTCCATTAAAACACAAACCTGTAGCTTAAAAATAACTGTATGAGAAAGTACAATAAAACTTTTTTTTTTAATGTGGAAATGTTTTCCTCAATGGGAACTTATCTGCCCAGTAAAGAAACAGCACAAGCCAGCCATCAATCCCCGAAAGCTTGCAGAGGAGAGTTTTCTTCAATAGCAGGAAAGCTCTGAAGGGCTAGGCACCCAAACCTTTCATTTTAGTCAGCTCAGTCAAGCTGTCTGACAGTTTGGGCACATGGAAGCTGCCTTGAAGCTTTGGAACCTGGTTGTTATATCCTTGGCAACATATAACCCATATAGCTAAAGCTACTGTAGCAATGATCATTATGAAGAACATCACTGAATGCTCCTTTACACAATCATTTGTAAATCCACGTTTTTGCCCATTCAGTTTCACTCTTATTATAACATCCCAGAATATCAGTTACCAGTTAAGGCTTTTAAAGTTCACTTCTGACATTCATTACAAGGAAAGACATCTTAAGCACAAATGTCTTTTACAGGTGACCTCTGTTCTATTTAGGATTCTATGTCACAGTACACAAGTGAAAACCTAGAGAATCAAAATAAGGCCTAAACGACAAAGCTCATTAACAACATACAGCTGTAGCCCTCTGATACACTATTGTATTAAGACTAGTTTAATTTCTACATAACCTAATTAATAAACTAACTTATTAATACAGGTCCTATTTTGGTCACAAAACTATTAATGAAACCCCTTCTTAAGGCCTCAAAACAATTATCTGAAGAGCCCATATTTGGTAAGAATATAGGGAGAAAAGCATTTACAAAAGTGTGTCCAGCTTGTTAGGACAATCTTTCATCAGAAGTAGACAACAGCAAACACTTCTAACCTTCCAAACAAAGCTCAAGGATCATTTATTCCCCGAATACAAACATAACTGCTTCAGAGATGCTGGATATATATCACAAGATTAATGTATACTATAGATATGGTTTCTGTGATATGATGTAGTGTTTAAGCATTACTTAAAACAGTGCATTTGTTTTGGCAGGCTTGTGGAACTGTACTGCAAATCAACTAAACTATATCATAATGGTACACAATGCATCAAGCCAACAACTTAATCCTCTGGCAGTTAGCAAAGAGGATTAAGGCTATGAGCTGCTGACAAGCTGTTTCCTGTGGTCTGGGGTTGACTCCTTCAGTCTCCATTGCAACTCTGAGCAAGTCACTTAACTAGATAGTGGTGAAATTGGGAGCTTGGACTGGGCTCATCAATGCTCTTCTGGATTGCATGCCTACTACCTACCTACAAACTTAAATCAACAGAAACCAGCTTAATTAAGTTTAAAATGTAATGCACCTTGTAGTTAAAGTGCCTTTTAATACAATTATAATTTACCCTGTGCAATACGCCTACAACACAATTTGCTTTCTAATAAGCCTGAGTCATTGCTGAAAAATGAATGTGGATAGTCCACCTGCACCTATCTGGTTAGGAGACAGATATAAATAGCAGAAATCCTGGATTGTAAGAGTGACACTTTCTCCCTGTCTTGAGATCCACAAGCCTGCCAAAACAAATGCCCTGTTTTAACTAATGCTATCTGGCTGATGCTTCTACAGCTAGACTATTTGCTCCAGGAAGCCTGACAAATCTGATTGTGTGTGGATAGAGATCTACTTTTAACGCCATCACTTACACTGTAATCCATGCTGCTTCAAAGGGATGATATTATAAACAGAAAAGCCTTTATAAACCATACTCTCTTCAAATATTACAGAATGTTCAAGTAGAGTAAATACTTCCTTCTGAATTTAGAGGATCTTCTCCTGGCCATTCTGGAGAAATGGTTAAATGAATGTTTCCAGCAAAAACATGTTTTTAAAGACATTGCATATAACAGCTTTACAACAGCTACTTCTTGTTTAGTATCCAGTTTTGTCATATTCCAGTTTTCCACAAGCCGTAATTTTACAAGCACAAAGTTGCAAAGAACTTTTTTTAGCTCCAAAGCAGGGTTTTCATAGTGAACTAATTTGCCGTGTGAAGTCACTGCTATACATGATCTAGCAAACCAGCCAAAAGTTTTGTAACATCCTCCATCCCTTTTTATCTTTCCTCTTAAACATATCGTAGCCAGGACATTTACAAAGTGAGAAGCAAACAAACAAAACAAAAATCAAAACAAAATAAAAAAAAAACACATTGCTGAGTTTTGTACCCAGTTTTCCTTGATGGAGGATATGCTGGTGCCTAGTGACGACTTCTCTACCAAGAGACATGCTTCCAACGATGGAATCTTTGATGCTACTTGGAACAAATGTCCAAATAATCTCTAATAAGTAGTCCAAGCTCGAAGGAAACAGCAAAATATCCAATTCATTGTGTACAGCTTGATGTACAACAGACAAACAAGAGTCAGGAAGTTGAAAGGGGAACAAAATCAGCCATCTGGAGTGAATACCAACTGCTTGCCCTTCAGTGTTGAGTCTTTATTCTTAAGCATACCTGCCATCTTAACCACTACATACCACCAGCTCTCACTTTATACTATGAGCTTCCAGTATAAACTACTTAACACAGAAAATATCCGGTATAGCAGCACAACGTTTTGAAAACAAACGTTTACACATTCTTCCCTGTATGGCACTAAGCATCAAGACAAAAGCTTACAATTTTAATGATTATGTATCATTTTCTAAAGGAGATTTAAATATACTGAGCCCTTTAAAAACCATACTGCATTTTTGCTCCTTCTAAGAAAAGGTTTCACCAGTACCTAATATTAGTTAAGACAAGTATGGGCACCTTCTGTGAGGAGAATGTACAGGTGGGGTGGCAACAGGCAAACCTTACGATTCTGCAGAAACTATTTTATGTCATAGCAGGAGTAGGTAACAGTTTTTCACAGACTTCATCCAACAAAAGTGCAGCTACAATTTTCTAAAGAACAATTTCCACCAGTTGCTTGTGGTAGCAAATGTGGTGGTCTTTTCCGCTGATCAATTCATTTTCTCTTTCATGTTCA
Organism: Protopterus annectens; assembly: GCF_019279795.1. Classification (NCBI taxonomy): domain Eukaryota; kingdom Metazoa; phylum Chordata; order Ceratodontiformes; family Protopteridae; genus Protopterus; species Protopterus annectens. The sequence continues at coordinate 388,430,990 of NC_056729.1, forward strand.
TAAACTGGCTCAAAGCTCTCTAAATTCCCTCCTCATAGACAAGCCATGACCAATGTCAAGTGTTAGTGCACTTCTATTAAGAATGGTTAATTCCAAAATCGCCTCAACCACTCCAAACTCTTCCAGTTGTTATGGAACAGGCATACACACCAAACGGATCACAGTCAGATACTACATCCTCAATAAGGCCACCATTTGGAAAGGTAAGTGAATGACGAGAGATTCAACAATCTAGCCCCAGCTGCTTAGAATCACCTGCCTGTTGGCATCAGAAAAGAAAACACCCAAGGGGCTTCAAAAGCAAATTCAACCACCACCTATTAAATTCTCACACTTGCATTTGCTTCAAAAACAATGGACAAACAATCAAAGCATTCATCTGACAGTGTAATCCTTAATTTATTGCTCTCAACTTTACATGTGTATATTCCTTTACTTTTGCTGTACATAACTGGCATCTTATTAGTTCTAAAGAATTTCTTTATTACATATCAATAACTTCTCACTTCTTAATACATTTTGTAAAAGCTCATCTAGTATTTTCTCAGCATTATAAGTAAATGTGCTTTTATGCATATACAGCAATGCTGTTTTCTCAGGTCAAACACTACAACAAATGTTCTTTTTGCACATCTATAAACAATACCGGTGCATTCATGTCTCTTACATGTCTCATCTCTCATTACGCCAGTCACTGAGTATATCATCTCCTTTGGCATGTAATTGCCCAGACATGTACAACAACCAGAATGCCCACAGAGACACCTTACTAAAAGGATACAAGGCCCAAACAACATGTCCTACATGGACCATCTCAAAGCCCTGTCACTATAGTTTGCATCCTACAGACTGCTAAGAGGTGATCTTTGTCTGGCATACAAGGCATCTTCAGACCCAGTACTGATGGATTTACTGCACATCAGCAAGTCAACTGGCATCAGAAATAAAAACTCTAGGGATTGAAACCTCTTTTTCAGCATTAACAATATTGTTTGGAGGGACTGGTATATCAACATAAAACAAAACTCATTCCTGTCCATATTTAAGTGCAACTTGGATCTACAGCTAGGAAACAAAACATTTTCCCCAAGACTGTCCCTTGGACTACTAATGGACAGATGTATCTCCTCAATACTTTATCCCATGCATGGGTCCCCTCAAATTATCTATGTTATTATCCCCAGCTATTTTCATTAGGGGTAATATACAATTATTAACCATGGGATGGGTAAGGCCGGTAAGGTCAATCTCTAACCCAATGAGATAGGTTAATTTGAACACAAAAAAGGAAAGTGGATAGGCTTAAAACAGCCCGCAAGGGCAGCAAGCCTAGTACTTGCCTATGAATCCATTACTTATGCACTTGAATACTCCTGTATCTCTTCAATGAGCCCAAGTCATGACTGAAAAGGGTCAGAATGACCAGCCCAAATACCTAGCAAAAAAAAAAAAGTCTTTTGGCTTTTCCCGGTTAGGGGTCGCCACAGCGCATCACCGGTCCACTAATGATTGACAATGGATTTTTACGGTGTCGGGTTGCAACCAGATGCCCAACCTTCAAAGAAGGAACACCTACACACGTGTCCACCTACCTGCACATCTTTAAAGTTCACATGTAGACATGCAGACTCCAGAAGGCATTCCGCTGAGAATTGAACTGGAGAACCTTTTGCTGTGAGGCGACAATGCTAACCACAGCACCATAGCTTACCTACCTAACAAATGAACTGAAATAAATACGTGATCACAAAATGGAAGATTAAGATCCAAAGCAACTTTCAATCTTACCTGTAATTCATATAAGACTATAATTACAGTTTCTCACAAGCTGTAAAAAATGAACTTATGTTTTTAACAAATGTCTCTCTCTCTCTCTCTGAGCCCTCTCTTTCTGAGAGTATTTACTTTCTAATCTGGCAAAGCTGCATAACATGTGGATCTTAGCATTTTTTGCTATATAACAATATATATATATATATATATATATATATATATATATATATATATATATATAGGATAACAAAACAAGAATGACTCATTTCCACAGTTTTACCCTTTCCTTCATTCAAAGCCTGTATGACCCCCCCCCCCACCATGCTATTAGATGAAGTGTGAAATAGTGCATTTATTACGCAATTAATTCAATTTCTCTTCACAAAATACATAAATCCCTCACTAGTAAAACAAGAACCATTATTAAGTGCAGCTGACTGGGAATACAACAAACGAAACCTGTGTCTTAGTCCCCCGATAGCTGCATATGAAGTAGCATAATTATTCCAAAGGAAGAGACTCGTGTACTTCAAATGCAGTTTACATTACTTCTTTTCGGTGGCAAGGTAAATGCAGTTTACATTACTGTTTTTCAGCCCATTATCATGAGAGAAATGTGCATTTATTGGTAATTTACTAACTGCCTGACATTAATCACATCCTTTTTTTCCTTTTCTACATCCTGATCCTTGCCAGACCGTCAAACATATGGCCTCTGAAGAAACTATATATTTAAACGGATCTACTTTACAAGGGCGAAGTTTCAAAGCTTTGAACTGCAAATGGTTGAAGATTGAAGTTTTGATTGACATTGTAAATAAAAATAAATACAAAAAAACTATTTTTTACATTTTTGCAGGGGGGCAAGTTCCCCCGCACCCCCGGCTAAATAAATATGCCAACTCTGAGATCACATTACAGTGAGGAAAAAGTACAGTTGTGTACATTTACCATAAATGTAGATGTTAGAGTGTATTCACTGTTGCAGTCATCACACTTGGATTATCTGCCTGCAGGTAGCCCTCAGCTGGCCTGAATACCAGTGTCTTGGGATTTCTGCGTCAGATGCTGTCGCTTCTTCCATGACGTCAGGTCGTCAGGGGTATAAAACTGGCAGCCGACGCCATTACATCAGTTTTCTTGCCCCAAATGTCAGGAGCCCCCAAATAGGAAGCTAGTATATGGTAGGGAACACCACCAGTAAAAAGTAAATACCACTGCCAGTAAAAAAATGGCCATAGAGAGGAGAGGTAGAAAGGATAGAGAAAGCCTAGGGGCTGGAGGAGGGAAACCAGAACTGCAACAATGAATACACTCTAACACTTACATTTATGGTAAGTGTACACAACTGTACTATGTTCTTCATGTTTCACTGTTGCAGTCATCACACTTGGGTTGATTCCCAAAGCTGAGGAAGGGTGGAGGCAGTCAAGAAGTGTTAGGGCTGGCTAGCAGGCCTTGTTAAGACTGCTGTAGCAAATCCAGCTCTGGATTTAGAAAAAATAGGTAAGTGGTAATGCTTGGTGAAGGTGTGCACAGAACTCCAGGTTGCAGCTTCCAGAATGTCCCTGGTAGGGACTCCCCTGAGGAATGCTGTAGAGATGGAAGTAGCCCTAGTGGAATGTGGTCTGATCCCCTGTGGGGTAGGTTTTCCATGGTGCTTGTAGTAGAAATGGTTTGTTTTGAAATGGCCTTGCCCTCTGCCCCTGTAGCAAAGCTGACTAGCAGCTGGTTAGATTTTCTGAAAGGTTTAGTCTTGTCAAGGTAGAATCTGAGCTGTCTGTGCACGTCCAAGGAGTGCAGGATCCTTTACCCTTTATTCTGAGGATTAGGGAAGAAGGTTGGCAAATGGATGGATTGGTTTAGAGCCGCACTGGACACCACCGTAGGCATAAAGGATGGGTTAGTCCTGAGGGAAACCCTGTCAGCATGGAAAATAATGAAGGGTTCCACAGCCATTAGCACCTGTAACTCAGACACTCTTCTTGCTGAAGTTATGGCTAAAAGCAAGGCTGTTTTCCAAGAGAGGAATTTTAACTCTGCTGAAGCAGCAGGTTCAAAAGGGGGAAGCGTGAGCTTTTCCAGTACAAAGTTAAGGTCCCAGGCAGGGGTGGATGCTCTCTCCTAGGGGGCCTTAAGTTGTTAGCCCCTCTCAGGAACTGTTTGATGAGAAGGTGAGAAAATAGAGGTGGCTCAGTATTATAATGAGCTGAGATGGCAGAGGCATGAATCTTAATGGAGGAGAAGGATATGCCTCTGTGGAGTAACTCTGCTAGGTAATCCAGGATTAGAGGTAAGGAGGGCACTGCTGTGTCCTTTCGTTGAGACTGATTCCAAGAACAATATCTTTTCCACTTTTCAGCATAGGATTTCCTAGTACTAGGCCTTCTGGCTTCAAGAATGACATCCGGCACCTCTTTGCTGAGGGTTGCTGGTGGTGTATTCAGGGGATAAGACAGGCTGCAAGGTTTAGGGTTTGCAACTGTGGATGCAAAATCTGCCCCTCCTGCTGAGACAGCAGGGTAGGAGTCTGGTGAAGGTGCCAGAGTGGCACTGTTGTCAGACTGTGTAAGAGTGGGTACTAGTGCTAACGTGGCCAGTCTGGGGCAATAAGAATTGCCCTTGGCGCTGTCCTGTTTGATCCTGAGTAGTACTTTTGAGAGGAGGGGCAGACGGGGAAGGCATAAATTGAGAGGATTTCCCATTGGAAGGATAGGGCATCCACCTTCCATGCCCTGCTGTGAGGGTTCCTGGTGGAGAATTTGCTCAACTGGTGGTTCTCCAGGGAGGCAAAGAGGTCCACCTCCGGTGTCCCCCACCTCTGGATTAGAAGGTTGAAGGTGTTGGGGCTCCAATTTCCACTCGTGTGGGTCTAGGAGATTTCTGCTTAATTCGTCTGCCAGTGAATTTTGTTTGCCTAGCAGGAATTGAGCTTGTAGATGCACTTGGTTGCTCAATGCTGTGTTCCACAGGGCCATGGCTAACCTGCAGAGTGGGTAAGAATGGGTCCCCGCCTGCTTATGTACCACATAACTGTGGTGTTGTTTGTTTTTATCAGCAGCTGTCCTGGAAGGATTAGGTATTTGAAGGCTGTCAAAGTATTCTGTACAGCTAGCATCTCTTTTTGATGTGCAGGAGAATTTGGCCTGGGCTCCAGTGGCCCTGAATATATTTGTCTACCATGTGAGCCCCCCATGCATAGTCTGATGCATCTGTTGTCAGGGTTTGGACGGTGAGGGGTTGAGTGAAAGGCAGTCCTTTGTTGTGGTTGCATGCTTCTGCCCACCAAAGTAACTCTGCCCTTAGACAAGGTACAATTGGAATGATTGTTTCCAGGTCCTGAGAATGTTGCACCAAAGACTTTTTAAGTACCACTGAAGTTTCCTCATATGCAGTTTTGCATATGGAATTAGCAGAATACATGAGGCCATGAACCCTAGGGCTTGCAGTATTTTCCTTGCAGATAGCAGGGTTCTGGTGGCGATTTATTTGAAGTAGTTGGTCAGATAGACCTGTTTTTCTGGAGTGAGAAATGCCATCTGGGAAGTTGTGTCCAAGCTTGCTCCCAGGAATACAATCTTTTGACTGGGCACCAGTTGTGAATTCTTTTCGTTGATGGTGTACCCCAATGAAGCGAGAAGGCTTTTTACAAATGCCAGGTGCTGAAATAGCAATTCCTGACTGTCCTCCTGAATCAGGCAATCGTCCAAGTATGGGAAAATGTGGCTATTTCTCTGCCTGCAATGTGCAATGGCTGGAGCCAGGCACTTTGTGAATATTCTGGGCGCAGTAGATAAGCCAAAGGGAAGTGCAGAGAACTGATTGTGCACAGAACCTGCCCTGAAGAGTAGATATTTCCTGCATGACTCCCTTATGGGGATGTGCAGATAAGCTTATTTTAAGTCTAGAGTGACTAACCAGGCATCCTTGGCTAGCATAGGGAGAAGCTGTTGCAGGGAAAGCATCTTGAATTTTGGGACTACCAGAAAGGTGTTGAGAACTGATAGATCCAGGATTGGACGCCAAGAGCCCTCTTTTCTGGGCACCAGGAAAAGTCTGGAGTAGAAACCCTACCCCTTTGTTCTACTGGAACTGGTTGAATAGCTCTGACATTGAGCTGGGAAAGTACTTGCTTTTGAGCCTCTGCCCACTGGTTTGGAGGAAGGTCTGGAAACCCGCTTGGGGTTGGCATTGAATGGAAGTAGAATCTGTACCCCTGGGATACAATGTTTAGGACCTATCAGTCCTGAGTAATGGACATCCAGTTTTTTGCATGAAGGGCAGGTTTTCTTCCTAGGGGCACAAGTAATTGGGCAGGGCTGGGAAGAATAATTGAAAAGTCATTGTGAGCTTTTTCCATAAGGGAGCGGCTTACTACTCCCTGTTTTTGAGGTGGAAGCACTCCATTGTTTAGATCTCTGCATACCCTGAGACTGTAGTCTGGGTGGCCTGTTTCCCCTGTGTTTGGCCTGAGAAGGGCTGGAAAGGGCCAGTCTTTAGAAGGCCAATGCCTACTGAATCTAGGTGGCTGCACTTGTAAGAATTCTTAAACAGTTTGAATAGATTTAGCTTTTTCTTCCATCTTTTTAAGAACCTCTTCTGCTTTGGTGCCAAACAAACAGTCCTTATTTAAAGGAGCGTCTAGTAATTTTGATTTGACATGATCTGGCAATGTTTGTTCCTTCAGCCAAGCATGCCTTCTCAGTACAGACCCAGTGACTACAGCCCTGCAAGATGCTTCTAGGGCATCAAAGCTACACTGCAAAGTATGCTTACTAACTTGGTTTGCAGAATGCATCAACTCTTGTAAATCTTTATTTTCTGCACAATCTGGAAGTAACCCCATTTTTTGTTTAATTAGTTCCATAATATTTTGCTGGTACTTTAACATGTGAAACTGGCAATTCAATGCCCTGATGGCAAGAGTTGCAGAGGTATATATCTTCTTACTCAATCTGTCTAAAGCTCTGGAATCCCTTTTTGAAGGGGTAGGGTTTTTGGCTGTAGTAGCCTTAATACCTTTAGGTCACTGGGAAATGGTCTCTGGATCTGCAGTAGGATTCTTGAAGAGAAATTTGAGAGAATCAGGTACTCTAGTACCTGTCAGGTTTTCTAGGGGCCTGAGGTAAAGTGTCTGGAGTAATACTGGATTCCATGAAGACATCATTTATAACATCCAGGACAGGGGGTATAGCTAGAGGCCTGTGCTGAGGCAAGTCTAAAAATTCTCTGAGTCTCTTTTTGGACTGAGGGTTGTCATGGAATTCCCAGCAGAAATGCTCTCTTAAAGTATGCAAGGTTTCACCAAATGAAAAATCCTCTGGAGGGAGGCTGAGGGAATGGATTCCTCTGCATCTGAAGCCTCATAGGTTGATAAGGGCATGTCCTGATAATCAGAAGGGTCTGTAGAATTAGAATGAAACTCAATTCTTTGTCTCTTCGCGGGGAAGGCTGGCTTCCCCTAATAAGGTCTTCAGCCATTCTAAGCATTTGTTTTTGTGGCATGGGAGCTTGAGCATGTACTTTGTTCGTCAGTTTTCTAGGCGTAGTGCATACTCTGGGCCTAAGAAACTCAGTAGTTTCAGCTAAAAACAAAGTAGTTGGTTTAATTCGTACATCGGTAGGTCGGAATAAACCCTCAGAAGCCAGTGCCTGCACAGCAACTCCAGACCTATCCAAGGTATAGACATCCACAGATTCCATAGTCGAAGAAACATCTCACGGCATATCGAACTCCGAATGGGTCTCACCAGAGGCCTGCGTATCTGTAGAAGTGGGCATCAGGGGCTGCAAAGGTGCCTCACTGAGTATCAGCAAACTGGCGACTAGCTTAACGGAAGGGTAGTCGGCAGTTTTGGACCTATGCGGTCTGTCTTTAACTTTATGTTTTCTCAGAAGATCAGTAGTCAGATGGCTTATTGACACCATTATGGAATACGGAGAACAAGAGCGAAAGAATTTAGTAAAAAAGATAGCCCTCCTACGAATGGTTCAGGTGTTAAACAAGGCACAAAACCAACAGCAAGGGACGTCGTGATCTGGACCTAAACGAGTGATGTAGAAAGAATGAAAATCTCTGTGAGGTATTTGCTTTCCACAGGCAAGAGAATTGTTAACTTTTTCTGCCATCAGTTAGAGCAAGAAGAAAGGATCCCCAATGGGGTATTTCAGGTAGCGGCCGACCGGCACTTGCAAACTGCTTCTGCTTCGGGCTCCTCGGCAAGAAAGACTGATGCAATGGCATTGGCTGCCTGTTTTATAGCCCTGACTATCTGATGTTATGGAAGAAGCGACAGCATCTGACACAGAAATCCCAAGACCATGGTATTCAAGCCAACTGAAGGCTACCTGCAGGCAGATAACCCAAGTGTGATAACTGCAATAGTGAAACACGAAGAACATCAGTACATTTCGGTTCCATGCTGTACAGAGAGCTCCATTTGAAATCTTTAACATTTCAAAACTTCGATATTATGGTCTGAACCATCTGCAGTTTGAAATTTTGAAACTTCAAGCTTGTGAAAGTAATCTGTGTACACCCCACCAGTATGCATACATCTCTGACATTTAAAGCAAGCATTCTGGAGCATTAAGGCATAAAGATAGGCTCAGTTATTTCACACCAGCACATCAAGATGCATTCATGTACCCATAACAGTTTCAGACAGTATATTTACTTATTTTTGCTCTGGTCTTCCTCTGGTCATTAAGCTCACCCCCTGGCTGCCTGTTGACAAATTCACTCCCCACTGACCGAGAACCCCTACACTCTATTCATTTCCTTGGGGTTGAGGGTCAGCTTTACCAGCAGCAATAGTATCACTCAGAGGAGGATTAGAATGTCTCTAAGCTCTGACTCTTGGCACATGCTTATTAGCATACAAGGATGTGGCATATAGTGGGCCTTTGTGATGCATGTCATACTTCCACAGGATGTGATCAGTTGGTCCTGCCCCTTCCCCTTTGTGGGCAAGCACTACTGTGTGATCCCAGGTCTCCACTTGATATTTTACCTTTGAAAGTATGTTCATGAGGACGTGCACAACCTGCACCCCCCACCCAAGGAAGGCAAACAGATTTAAGGCTCACCATTTTTCACCCTCTCCATGCTAGCTCCAACAAGCACCCAAAGCCATCAAACTTTGATTGTCTGGGTCACAGTCAAGGCATCATCCATTTACACTACTGGAGTTGTGGCAGTACAGTAGTTAATTTGCTTAGTGTGCACTGGTGTACATCTGACAAAACCTCTTGATTAAGTCTAAGTCATGGCCACTCTGGTGGCAGAGAAAGATAAAGACATGAATATGACCCCGGTGACACAGGTTCAATTAGCAGCTTGGGCAACTGACAGAGCAACAGGGAGAAATGGGAATTACTATCTGTTAGAGTGTATTTAACAGTGAATAAAAGACTGAAATTAATTCTGCTACAAATATGCAACATAAATAAGGTATAAAACAATGCTTGCTTAAATATAGAAATAGAGTTTAGCAATATGTGATTATCATCCATACTAAATGACTAAAGGCTTGAAAAATAAGGAATTTGCTTAATGGATACCCCAAAGGCAGGAGACCTGTCTGGTGAACCCCGGCCATAAACAAGGTATACAACAGAAGGAGTAAGCTACAACATGATAGAGCAAAATCCCAAAAAGGGAAGCCATCTCTGATCAGTACTAGCAAGAAACTACGATCCCTCATAAAAATCATCTAAAGCTAGCTTCGAAAGAAAAATTGCACAAGACACTAAAGACAATCATAAGGCCTTCTTTAGTTATGTCAGGAACCTAGGTGGCAACTCCCAGATATGCTCTGAGTTAGTGCAAAATGACAAAAAATACACTGAACCCGCAGACATTGCCAACATCCTAGCAGACAGGTTCAGTGCAAATCCCCCCCCCCCCAAAAGTGCAAATGTCTATCCCAACAGAGTATAGCCTCCCTGACATTACAGATGAACAGGTGAGAGCTGTCCTTCTCCTAAGCAAAAAACACAGCATCAATGGGACCGGACGGTGCCCCGGGCTGCATCTTACACGAGCTTCAAGAAGAACTTAACCCTCACAAAGTCACTGTTCAATCTCAGCCTTACTACAGGATATGTACCCAAGGAATGGCGTACAGCAACAGTGGTCCCGCTCCACAAAGGTGGTGCCACAACGGACCCTGGAAACTATCGCCCTATAAGCCTGACTAGCCTGGTCTGCAAAGCTATGGAGCGTATCATCATGGAACTCATAAACAAAGACATTGGGAACCTCCAGACACTTGATCCTACCCAATTCGGCTTTGTTAAGGGTAGATCTTGCCTCTTGAACCTGGTTGACTTCTTTGAAACAGTTACCAGGGCCATAGACGAAGGGAAGGTAGTCCACACAGCCTACCTGGACCTCGCAAAAGCCTTCGACACAATACCCCACTCGGGCATCATAAATAAGCTCACCAGCTTAAATATCAACCCCTATGTCACAAGATGGGTTGCAAACTGGCTCAGGGACAGAACCCACATGGTCAGAATTGCAGGTGCCATGTCAGACTCTAAACCAGTTACAAGTGGCGTCCCACAAGGCTCAGTCCTGGGACCTCTCTTGTTCAGTATATATTTCTCTGAGGTACAGGCTAACACAGGAGGACCATGGCTGACCAAGTTCGCAGATGACTGCAAACTGGGTGCCATAATCGACTCTCCAGCTGACACAAGCATCCTCCAAAACGGTCTCACAGAGACGGATAACTGGTGCCAGTGCCATGGCCTACAGCTAAATGCCAAAAAAATGCATAGTCATCCGCTTTGAGAAAAACAAAGTGCCCACAAATTACCACATAGGTGGTAATCCATTAAGTACGGAAAAAGTAATTAGGGATTTGGGGACCCAAATAGACAGTAATCTCTCCTTTGACAATCACGTTGCCAAAGTGGTTAGAAAGACCTTCTATATAGCCCACATTATCACGAAAGGTTTCACATCTAGATCAAGAGAGGTCATTGTGCCCCTCTATTCATCACTCATCAGGCCCATAATTGAATACAATGCCCCATTTGGGATGTACCTTACCCGACACCTGCAGCAACTGGAAAGACCCCAAAAGTACCTTACCAAGAGGATCAAGGGACTCAAACAGATGCCCTATGCAGTTCGGCTAAAGAAACTCCAGCTCTACTTAGTTGCCTACCGCCTACTCAGAGGCGATCTGTGCCTGACTTATAAAGCCATGTCCAACCCAGAATTAATGGACATGCTCCACCTCAAGAAATCCAAATCCCTTAGAGCTACGTGCTCCAGGGACTTAAACCTCAGCACAGAAATAAATAGGACATGCTGGAGGGACAGATTCATATCCCAGAGGCCCCCCTCACTCTGGAACAAAATCCCAGTCCAAGTTAGGCAGAGCCCCTCAATGACCTTCTTCAAGAGAAATCATGACGAGTGGATGGGAGATCGTAATTTTACCCCGAGGATCTCTTCTGTGTCCCTGCCAGAGGAACAGTAAACTAACCTTAAAAGGGCAATCTTCTGTGACGTACTATTCAAAGGCACAGTCTACTAATCTAAAAGTGTGGCGAAAGCCAAACACACACTGGCTAGGCTTATAAATGCCCTAGGGCAGATAGCCTAGTATCAACCTATGAACCTATGACATGTTTTCCTACAAAATCAGCAAGAATGTATGCATTTCATATTGTCAGCAAGAAAGCTGACCTCTTAAAGTCTTAGCAAAAATGTAAAAAACAGGATGTATGCATTTCATATTGCCAGTAAGAAAGCCAACCTGCTTCCTTAAAGAATGGACAACAGAAAAACAATCTGTACATGTTTCTATCATATGATACTGTTAAGCAAAGAAGTCTGAATGGATATGCTTTCATCAAGTCAGCATTTGCACAAGATGTTTCCTTAAACGACAACACCAGCATTATTTCTCTACAAGATGAAAACATAGTTTTCTGCAAACACCAGCAAACAGATGTTTTCATACAAAGATCAAAATACAATACCAAGGAGAAAAACAGGATGTAAAACCACTATAAAGAGACTATACCAAATGAAATTGTTAGGAGAGGTATTTTGTACAGGAAAGTTATCATTTATGCTGAATGAGAAGTAAAAAGTGGTACAGTGTAACTAAAGCAGCAACAGTAGTCCGTGTGGTTTGTTATAAAAAGTTATTTATTGGTTACTGCTCTTAAAGTGACAGAGTTTGGCGCTGCATCAGTGTATATTCTGCACAAGTTTCTGTGGGCAACAGACTGTGAATGCAATTATAACTAGACTTTGATTTCAGCAGAATCCAGCCAGAAAGACCTTAGAGTCTTAAGAAGACTTTGGATCCATCACAGTAAGCAGCACCTTGTTAATTACATTTTCACCATCCTGGAGTTGGTGGGTGGGCAGGCCCATGGACATTTACTGTGATGAACCCTGTTGGAGGCTGGGGACAGTACAAGGGGGCGAGGGTGGAGACATGACTGAGCTGCTGCAGAGGAGGTGTGCTACACCACTTGCTCCCCAGGCATAACACTGTATCCACAAATGGAGAGGGAAACAGGTAGGTCATAAGCAAAATAGATCCCCCCCGACAGATGCTCAGACATGACCATGTTTCACATATACCAATATTAAAAGATAGGGCAACTGTACTATGAGACTGTTTTTGTATAGTCAACACTAAGAATTGTTCTCATATTTTATTATTCATAATACTGTTTTTATAGTTAACCTGTTTTATTTGTAATTAGAAATTTTAATTGAATTACTGAATGACTTTTATGTTTTTATTAATTAACTAAAGGATAAAAGCAACTTTTGGCTTTATGGTAACAGTTTTGATGTCCTGTAGTGTAGCAGACGAAAGCGCTTAACTCAATCTGTGGCTTGTTCAATAAATTGGAGTTTCATTATCCTGACTGTTTATCGGTGTCTGGTCAGAGAACAGACAAATGTTTCAGTTAAAACTTCATAATTATCTAGTATTCAAGGAAAATTTAACAGTTATATTCTCATTTACCATACATGCCATTCAGCAAAACTGCCATCCACATTTTGCCAACAGCAACACTTTTTTAAAATCTCCAGTTAAACATTTAAACAGAGTCAAAGGAATTTTAATATATTCATATTTTACCTGTGCAACACATTTGAATTGTATTGTTGAAACTAATTTTAAAATCAACTGGACTACTCAATAACCACAGAAATTTTTGTTTTTAACTTCAAGATAAAAGGTATAAAAAAAATAAATTATGTGCTTACCACAATGTTCCATCTGTGTTGTCCACTTTCATTTATCCTCGACATATGGGTTTGATTCCAAGCTTCGGAACCGACTCGGCCATTACTGCATCTCACGAAGGCCAAAAACTCTTGAGCTTAACCCTTACCTAAAACACCCCTCTCCTAGTTACCTCAGATTGAGTTTGCTGAAAAACAGACAGAATGAAAAAACCCAAAAGCCTTCATACAGACCATATCTGGAACCATATAACAAAAAAATGAGTGATATATGTCCATTATCCATTCCACCAAAAACTTCAAGGGTAATGGTATCTGATAACTCCTTGACTAGATCTCTCTGAAGTCTGGTAAAATATACCAAGATGTTCAAGGATCTCAAGGCAAACATTGATAATGATGCATAGACCCGCTTCCCAAATCTATTCCCCGAGACTCTCTGTTGTGTGAATGGCTAGATGAACTTTCTTTGGCCTGTTTTTTTCTTTGTGGTTACTGCCACGGCTATGGCATCAACAGCTAACCTTTTGTCCCAGAGCTGTTTGGCTTCAGGGGTGGACAGAACTTTGTTAGGTCTCCTGAAGATAAGTTCAGTAGTATCAGGGGCCTATCACCCCAGCTGAGAGATCAACTGAATTAGCTCGTCAACGACTGGAGTCACCCAAAAGGTAAAGGGTCGAGTGACGAAAGCCTGCAGGTACACTGACTCCTCAAAAGAGGGATATCAGATAGGGTGATCTTGGGGATCCCTCCCCCTTCACTGAAGTCTGCATCTTCAGTGACTGATTCATCTGGAGAATCCAAGTGCTTCCTCTTGCACTTTCCCTTATTAGAGATCTCCTCAGTAGGGTGATGTGGGGAGGTATCAGAAGGCAAAAGAATCATTAGCTGGGACTCCTGCGGTATCGGCACCTGCTGACTCAGTGGGAGTGCAGGTTGAATATCTGGGCATGAGGAGGAAAGGGATACTTTTTCTCTGAATTGGAAGGGGCCAACGTTTTGACTGCAGCAGTCAGGGCTCTCTCCATTGCCTTGAAAGCTAGCCCCCTGAAGAGGGAAGGGTGCCCGGAACCAAGAAAGACAGCCTTGGAACCGTGGTCGCTCCAGGGTCCAAACAGACAACTTCTGAGACCAAAGCCAGATCTATGCTGATCCATGCCAATGCTACAAGGTGCAGAAAAGGCTGCGAAAAAATAGGATTCTACAAGACAGACTCTAACCGGAGAAGTCTCCGAATCTGACAGGACCGAACACCTCTGAGCAAGAACTGATTCTGAAGATAGGAATATTTCCAGAACTGATTCAGTTTACACTAGGCAGCTCGGAGCAGGTAACTCAAATGCTTCAGATGAAGTCAGAGGAGGATAAACCAGAGGGGAAATGGAAGGTTCGACTCCCATACTGGAGGGGGCTGGAGCCAAATAGGTACCTGACAATCCTCTCATCCAGAGTATCTTATTTACCAGCCTCTCCACACCATCCTCAGTTAAGCTCTTGGTGGAATGGACAGAAAGGGGTAGGGTGATTTTGGCCTTTCCAGAAAAGGCAAATGCAGCCTTCCTGCAAAGGGGTCAATAGAAAGTGAATATGAGGTCCTCAGGTGATCCATAATGGATGGCTCCTCAAATTGCTTACTTGGTGCAGAAGTAGTCAGCAATGAAGGAGATGTCTGTGCTGATAGTTTTGGTGTCAAATATTCCAAATGGTCTTGCACCGAAAAGCTAGGTGCCAAAGACGGTCTGCTCCCATAAACTCTGTTCCATAGGTCCCTTCAGGATCAAAGTTTTAGTGGTGGAGTTGGTTGGTTGCAAGGGTTCCAAAAGAACCAAAGACTTAACCGTTTTTGAGGACAGTGGTGACAGTGTAGAAGGCACTGATAGGCTTCTCTTTTTTGGTTTCCCCAAAGCTTTGGAAGAAGAAGATGAGGAAGAACAGGAAGACGCATCGGCCTTACTCTTGGCTTTCTCAGCACTAGATAAGGCCTCACTGAAGGCTGATGGAAGCATACCCTTCAAAATAAGTTTGTCAAATCTTTCCACTAGCTCCCTGTGACTGAAATTATGTCATACTGAGCAGTCGTGTTGAAGGTGAACAGAGCCCAGGCAACAGACACAGTAAATGAATATCTGACATTGTACATTTCTGGCATCTTTTCAATCCAGAGACTTTAGGTTTAACAGCCATACTGAAGAGATTTCAAAGTTTTTAACAAAGGAATCAACAGGCCAGCTATATAACCCACACACACACACAAAGGTAGAATGCAACAACAATAGCTCAGAATACACTGAGGTGTACAGAAAGAGAAGGAGAGGACAGTTTTAAAAAGGTTAGAAAGTAGTGGGTAGGTTAATGACTAATAAGAAATAAAGAAGTAGAAAACTCTTGCAAAAGTTGTAAATATATCAATAAAGCAACATTTAGCTCGAGAGCAATGGCGAAGTTTGTCATGAAGAGCGGCAAATGAGATCTGAGGTAACTAGGAGAGGAGCACTGTGGGTAAGGGTTAAACTTGTGAGTTTTTGGCTTTCGTGAGCTGTAGTAATGGCCGAGTCGGTTCTGAAGCTCTGAAACTAAGCCATATGTCGAGGATAAAATGAAAATTGACATCAAATCATATTCTTTTTTGTACTTAATTCTTTCCCAATACTAAGAATACCTTAGCAGCCACTTCTAGTCTACAGATATTTCTGTGTTTCTAAAAATGCAACTGAATATAAACTTTTCATTTATTTGTATATTTTTCCTGATTCTGTTACAATGTTCCTTGATCTGCATGTTTTTATCCATTTGTATATGGGTAAAATTCATAAGAAAGCTGTTAGTTAACAATTTGTTACATTATAAAAGCATCCACTCTCATTTTTATTAAGACAAACATATCAAAATGGCCATGTGTCAACTGTTGTAAGAAAGTATTTCTATATTGCACAGGTTATAAACAAATGGATTGTGCATCTGGTTAGAAACAAACCAAAGGGGGCATTATATTCAATGTCTGGCTTAATGAGTGCCGAGTAAAGCAGGACAATGACATCCCTACATGCAGACACAATCCATTTATTTATAACCTGTGCAGTATAGAAATACTTTCTTACAACAGTTGACACATGGTCATTTTGATATGTTTCTCTTAATAAAATGAGAGTGGATGTTTTTATAATGAAACAAATTGTTAACTAACAAGCTTTCTTATAAATTTTACCCATACACAAATACAAATGGATAAAAACATGCAGATCAAGGAACATTGTAACAGAATCAGGAAAAATATACAAATAAATGAAAAGTTTGTATTCGGTTGCATTTTTAGAAACACAGAAATATCTGTAGACTAGAAGTGGCTGCTACGGTATACTTAGTATTGGGAAATAATTAAGTACAAAAAGGAATATGATTTGATGTTGTCAATTTTCATTTCATCCTCGACATATAGCTTCGGTTCAGAACTTCAGAACCGACTCGGCCGTTACTACAGCTCACGAAAGACAAAAATTCTCAAGCTTAACCCTTACCCACAATGCTCCTCTCCTAGTTACCTCAGATCTCATTTGCCGCTCTTCATGACAAACTTCGCCATTGCTCTCAAGCTAAATGTTGCTTTATTGATATATTTACAAATTTTAAAAGAGTTTTCTACTTCTTTATTTCTTATTAGTCATTAACCTACCCACTACTTTCTAACCCTTTTAAAACTGTCCTCTCCTTCTCTTTCTGTACACGTCAGCATATTTTGAGCTATCGTCGTTGCATTCTACCTTTGTGTGTGTGTGTGTAGGTTGTATAGCTGGCCTGTTGATGCCTTTGTTAAAAACTTTGAAATCTCTTCAGTATGGCTGTTAAACCTAAAGTCTCTGGATTCAAAAGATGCCAGGAATGTACAATGTCAGATATTCATTTACTGTGTCTGTTGCCTGGACCCTGTTCACCTTCAAGAAGACTGCTCAGTATGTCATAATTTCAGTCACAGGGAGCTAGTGGAAAGATTTGACAAACTTATTTTGAAGGGTATGCTTCCATCAGCCTTCAGTGAGGCCTTATCTAGTGCTGAGAAAGCCAAGAGTAAGACCGATGCGTCCTCCTGTTCTTCCTCATCTTCTTCTTCCAAAGCTTTGGAGAAACCAAAAAAGAGAAGCCTATCAGTGCCTTCTACACTGTCACCACTGTCCTCAAAAAGGGTTAAGTCTTTGGTTCTTTTGGAAACCTTGGAACCAACAAACTCCACCACTAAAACTTTGATCCTGAAGGGACCTATGGAACAGAGTTTATGGGAGCAGACAGTCTTTGGCACCTAGCTTTTCGGTGCAAGACCATTTGGAATATTTGACACCAAAACTATCAGCACAGACATCTCCTTCATTGCTGACTACTTCTGTACCGAGTAAGCAATTTGAGGAGCCATCCATTATGGATCACCTGAGGACCTCATATTCACTTTCTATTGACCCCTTTGCAGGAAGGCTGCATTTGCCTTTTCTGGAAAGGCCAAAATCACCCTCCCCCTTTCTGTCCACTCCACCAAGAGCTTAACTAAAGATGGTGTGGAGAGGCTGGTAAATAAGATACTCTGGATGAGAGGATTGTCGGGTACCTATTTGGCTCCAGCCCCCTCCAGTATGGGAGTCGAACCTTCCATTACCCCTCTGGTTTATCCTCCTCTGACTTCATCTGAAGCATTTGAGTTACCTGCTCCGAGCTGCCTAGTGTAAACTGAATCAGTTCTGGAAATATTCCTATCTTCAGATCTTCAGAACCAGTTCTTGCTCAGAGGTGTTCGGTCCTGTCAGATTCGGAGACTTCTCCGGTTAGAGACTGTCCTGTCGACTCCTATTTTTTTGCAGCCTTTTCTGCACTTTGGAGCATTGACATGGATCAGCATAGATCTGGTTTTGGTCTCAGAAGTTGTCTGTTTGGACCCGGGAGTAACCACGGTTCCAAGGTCATCTTCCTTGGTTCCGGGCTCCCTTTCCTCTTCAGGGGGCTAGCTTTCAAGGCAATGGAGAGAGCCCTGACTGCTGCAGTCAAACATTGAGAAATATGCAACTTAGAAGGGAAACAGATTCGGCAAATAAATAAAATAAAAGCTCTGTTGAACGTATAAGATAAAACCACAGAATTTATTCCAAATAATTGTGAAGCACTTTTCACCTTGACAAATGGGTAGACTTCATCAGACAAATCAACTATTAAATGCAGGTGAATTAAATACCTTTAAAACAAGATTGACATTAAAATTGACCAATCATAACATCAAGATACAAAAAAAAAAAAATAAATAAAAAGACTAATACAAATGCCATAGGTGATCTCATGACACCTCCTCCATAAATTTAACCCTAAAACTCTTTTTTTAGTTTATCATTGTAAATAACTTACAATTTAATAGAAGAAAATATCAGAAAATATAATTAATATAATTGATCTGTGACACTCAAGTGAAATAATACAAAAGTAGTACACATAACTTAACATAAACAAATTCAACGCAGGAGGCTTTTCAATTTTAAAATACATGACAATGAAGTTATTTAATTCAAACCTGGAAAGGTTTAAGAATTTAGCCTCAGCTGCCAAATTAACTCACACTTCTCTTATAAAAGTTGATAAGGGCATCCTTTTAAAATAGGGGTAACTTGATCTATTACCCTAAACAAAAAAACGTGGGTAGGGTTTTCATTACAGTGCCTTGCCAAAGCATTTAAACTATTCTTCTTCCTAATGTTATATACAAACTCATAAATCCTATCTTTAAGTCTCCTGTCAGTCTTCCCCAGGTAAAACACAGGGCACACTTGGCAGGAGGCCAGGTACACCACTGCTTTGGAATTACAATTAAGCCTACTTCTCGTTTTACATTTGTTCCTACCCACACAAAAATTGGATCCTGTTGAAATGAATTTACAAAAGTTACATGATTCACATTTATAAGTGCTATTTATTCTATATTTATCTCTTATTTCTGTTTCTATAAAATTCTTTAGATTCCTACCTCTCCTAAAAATCAAAGTCGGGCAATTGCCCAACTTCTCAACTAACCCTTTCTCAAACAGCAAAAGGTTCCAGTTTCTATCCAATATACTTCTCAAATCACTAGCTTCCAAGTTATACACTGTAATGAAAGTCCTGTTAATTTCCTTATATACATTATTAGCAGAGGAACCAACCTCAGCTTCACCCGACTTTGATTTTTAGGAGAGGTAGGAATCTAAAGAATTTTATAGAAACAGAAATAAGAAATACACATAGAATAAATGGCACTTATAAATGTGAATCATGTAACTATTGTAAATTCATTTCAACAGGATCCAATGTTTGTGTGGGTCGGAGCAAATATAAGATTAGAAGTAGGTTTAATTGCAAGTCCAAAGCAGTGGTGTACCTGGCCTCCTGCCAAGTGTGCCCTGTGTTTTACGTGGGGAAGACTGACAGGAGACTTAAAGACAGGATTTATGAGCATGTATATAACATTAGGAAGAAGAATAGTTTAAATGCTTTGGCAAGGCACTGTAATGAAAACCCTACCCACAGTTTTTTGTTTGGGTAATAGATCAGGTTACCCCTATTTTAAAAGGAGGCCCTTATCAACTTTTATTAGAGAAGTGTGAGTTAATTTGGCAGCTGAGGCTAAATTCTTATACCTTTCCAGGTTTGAATGAAATAACTTCATTGTCATGTACATTAAAATTGAAAAGCCTCCTGCATTGAATTTGTTTATGTTAAGTTATGTGTAATTCTTTTGCATTATTTCACTTCAGTGTCACAGATCAATTATATTAATTATATTTTCTCATATTTTCTTCTATTACATTGTAAGTTATTTAGAATGATAAACTAAGAAAAGAGTTTTACAGTTAAATTTATGGAGGAGGCTTCCTGAGATTACCTGTGGTATTTGTATTAGTCTTTTTAATTATTTAGTTTTTGTATTTTGATGTTATGATTGGTCAATTTTAATGTCAGTCTTGTTTTAAAGGTATTTAATTCACCTGCATTTAATAGCTGATTTGTCTGATGAAGTCTACCCATTTGTCAAGCTAGACGAAAAGCGCTTCAGAATTATTTGGAATAAATTCTGTGGTTTTATCTCATACGTTCAACAGAGCTTTTATTTTATTTATTTGCCAAACATTGAGAAATGACGACAAAATAGTCATTAGACCTGCAGACAAGGGGGCAACCGGTGGTGGTACTTGATAGAATTCAGTATGAGGAAACCATGTCACAGATGTTAAGTGATGGAAGGTACTATTCCACTATACACATGCATGAAGTGGAGACACACATTAGGAGGATATTTAATATGCTAGAGGATTTATTTATGAGCAGAATGATAGAACATGATCTATATATATATTCTTTACTGTAACATGCCCATTGATCCCTGTTATCCACGGACTACCCAAGGTCCATAAATATTCATTTAATCCCCCTATGAGACCTACTGTAGCAGGGAGGGGATAGGTCACTGAGCCAGTGCCCTTGAATATAGAGAAGCAGCTAAGACCTATAGTGGACAAATTGTCACATACTTTGAGAGATACCGAACAGTTCTTACTGGATTTATACTTTACAGTGACCATGCTACCATCAGGTTTGAATTTAATCCTTGTGACATTAGACGTCCAGTCACTGTTTACAGTTATACCCAACCAAGATGGGGTAAAAAGTATACACAGATATTTAAGAGGAAATAGTAATTATACCCTTTCACAAATTCATATGATTTGTGTTTTACTTGAGGTTGTATTAGAAAACATCTTTATGTTCAATGATGTAATATACCTCCAAAAGGATGGCGCAGCTATGGGCATTTCTTGTGCCAACAGCTACACCAACCTGGTCATGGCAGACTGGGAGAAAGAAAAGTTATTTGCCTTGGATAGTTTCACAGAGCATGTGGTCCTTTATAGACATTTTGTGGACGACCTGTTTCTTTTGTGGACAGGTTCAGATATTGAATTACAGGGTTTCTATGATGAAATTAACTCACTGAATTTCACAATTAAGAAATCTGACCAGTGGATATCCTTTTTAGATGTATATATAGAGAAATTACCGAACGGGCTACTCAACATTGGAGTTTACAGGAAGCCTTGCTATAAGAACTCCCTCCTTCACAGGGGGAGTATGCATCCCAGCTATGTTTTTAATAACATAGTGAAGGGGCAGGCCATACGTGCATCACGTTTGAACCCAACACAGACAGGGTTTGAGAGAGAACTATCCCATCTATGTGAAAGGTTAGCAAACAGGTCTTACAGTCTGATAGAGATTAATGCAGGTATTGAGAGGGCCCAGTTGTTGAGAGACAATGTTGCACAACCTTATTTTTCAGGCAGGAGTGATCCCACCTGTTTTGGTACAACAGAACATCCAACCACTTGGAAATCTACAGTTAGAGTATCCCTTAACTATACACAGGACATTGGCCCAGTTAAAAATGTCTTCTTTAGGAACTGGGGAGTCTTAATGGCGGATCCTGAGTTAAAGGGACTAGTAGGTACTGAACTTGTCTACAGGAATAGGATGAATTTACAGAGACTATTATGCTATCCTATGGGTTCTAGTCATCTGAATGAACTTTATCCATCTATAGGTACGCAACCATGCAACAAATGTAACTTTTGTGAATTTGTTTGTGTAGATTCTTATTTCACACATCCCATCACACTACAATGGTTTGACTTTAGATCAACTGCTACTTGTAATACACATCATGTGATTTATCTGGCTAAGTGCATAGCCTGCACTGCGTTTTATGTAGGAAAAAGTAACAGACGTCTAAGGGACAGGATTAGGGAACACCTGTACAATATATGTATACAATCTCCTAACAATGCATTATCGAAGCATATGACACACACTAATGACAAACATAGTTTTAAATTCCAGGTTTTACAAGTGAACACACCCAGCAACAGAAGTTGACTGGATCATCGGGTTAAGGGCAGACCAGAATCCAGGTCTTAATGATAAAGTCTCCATTAAGCCAGCTTTGAAAAATAGGAGATTGATTGTCAGATGACATAATATAATGTCCCTTTCTGATGAGATTTTATGTTGAACTTAGATATGTTCTTTTATACATTTTAAATTAAAACTTGAATATATTTAAACATATTTTTTTTATAAATTGAAATATTTTTCAAAAACTGCTTTACTTTTGTAAGCCAAATCCAACTATCTATCCTTACTTACGTTTACATTTTATATTTATGAATGCATTTATGTATGTTTTTATTTCTACTTCTAGGGCATGCTTATGAGATGACTTTTTTTCTGTTTAGTTTTTAAATAGATTAATTGTAGGAAGTGATGCCATATCTAGGTGGCTATATATTTTGTGTCCACTTTTTTGTATGTATTAAAGATCTGAGGAAGCCCAACAGGGTGAAAGCGCTAACCTAACTCTGCACAATAAATCTTTCTTCATTTTAAACTTCGTCCATTGGATTTATTGGAGTTTTCTACTTGGAATTGTTTTTATCTGAGAACTTTATTTTACATCTACAACCTTGGAGTGTCTCTGAGCTTTCTGTTTGGGCTAGTAAATAAAACAACATATATCAGAAGGTCCAGCATATTATGCTAATAACTGCAGGTTCCATCAATAAGGGTAAAGGAGGGACAAACTGGGCAGTATTTTTCCAAGTGGAACAAATAATACCTTGCAATGGGGAGCCACAATAGAATAAATTCTGGCACCACATTCATGTGTCCTCTGTCTATGAAAAAGACTGGCTAAGAAAACATATCTGAGTGCTCTGTTAAATAAATCAATGCCACTTTGTCTCCAATCCCAGCACTGTTCAGACAATGTACTGGATTGGTTTGTGCTGCAGTTATAAATCCTACAGCAAACACTTACCCATACAACTACTGTCTTCTCAACCCTTCCAACAAAACAGAAAATTTCTAGCTGTACAGGCCAATTCACATTAGACAGCACTATCATTTGTTAGCAAACAGGCCATCAGATCATAATTTACAACACAAGACAAAGTCAAAACAGTTTCAGAACCACTCAAGTACTTAACCTGTCCTTACCTTCTCCTCAGAAGAAATAGTCAGTTTGTCACTAGCTATTAAACTGCAGACTTGTTCTATGCCAAGATTAAGAAATTCATCACTCAGCACGACATCAGCAAAATGTTGCTCTGTTTAAAATAATAAATGTCATATGTTAATACCTCCACTGTAATATACCCAAGCTAATCAAAACAAAAAACTGAAAATTTTCTCTGTACTTTTGAAATGGCATACTTATAACAATGACTTCTAGAAACAATTACACAAAAACGTAACAAAACAGCTCTCAAAAAAGGCTTGACGGTAAATCTCTTTCCAAATTCTCAGTGGTGAGGAGGGGCAAGAATGAAGGGGATGAGACAGGAAGATATTTTCCATCTGTTCAAGCCAGTATCACATCCTTCACTTAAAGGCAGTCTACCCCATCTATTGATTTTAAGTATCCTTTAAGTAGGTTAGTCACACTAGGCTAGTAGCCTCTTTTCAAGGGAGACCCAAAGTGATAATTTATACTACCAGGGGAAATTTGGCCAAGGCGTCATGGAACTTCAACTATTTTCAAAAGGTGCCATGATATCTTTTACATACATTTGAGCTATCAAACACCAAGCAGATCAGGCCTTGGTTTAACATCTCATCCAAAGGACGAAACACTCAGGAGCTCAGTATTTCTCTTATGCTGCACTGCAGTGCCAGTGGTCGATCTTACGGGTATGAGAATAGAACCCACAGCCTTCAGCACCAAAGGTGAATGGGCTACTGCTGCATTACTAACATGGTTTCAGGGATGTCACAACCCCACAAAAAAAAAAAAAAAAGGACAGAAAACCAGTTTAGCATCTAACTTGGGCAGCATGCTCACACTTGGCATCCTTCCACCAATAACTAGCCTAAAAAGAAAGAAAGTACAGTTTTGTACCTACCATAAATGTAGATGTCCGATAGGTATGCATCTGCAGTCCTAACATATGGGTTGTCCTGCCTCAGGCAGCCCTTCGGTCGGCCGGATTCCAAAGTCTGGGTCTGGCCTCGGCTGATGTCGCATTTCACCCGACGTCATAGCTGCTGGGGTATAAAGGCATCAGCCGACGCCATTTTCCTCAGTGTTTCTTGCCCCAGATGCCAGGTGCCCTCTAGGAAGGCTAAATTTGGATAAATGCAAATAATTCCAAACAGTAGAAAGCAAAATATATATATATATATATATATATATATATACACACATATATACAAACAAACAAATACACCATAATAGATTCCCCCAGTTAGCTAAAAGAGGGGTAAGTACCCTAGGAATACCACAGAGGGGAAGGAGGGTGGGTAATCCTGACTGCAGATGCATACCTATCGGACATCTACATTTATGGTAGGTACAAAACTGTACTATGTCCTTCAAGGATGCATCTGCAGTCCTAACATATGGGTAGAATACCATAGCCAAACTGGGGGAGGAGGCACTAAGATAATGATGGTGTAGTTAAGATCCCTTGAAAAACAGCAGTTGCAAAACCTGCTCGGGATCTGGAGTATAAAGGAAGATTATAATGCTTGGCAAATGTATGCACGGAGCTCCAAGTAGCAGCTTCTAAAATGTCTCTGGTAGCCACTCCTCGTAAGAAAGCTGTAGTGGTGGCTGTAGCTCTTGTGGAGTGAGGCCTGATATTTTCAGGAGTTGTCTTTCCATGAAAAGAGTAGCAAAATCTAATGCAATTTCCTATCCATTTTGAGATTGTCTGTTTTGAAATTGCATTTCCTTGCACTCCTGTTGCATATGCTACCAGAAGCTGGTCAGTTTTTCTGTTGGTCTTAGTTCTGTCCAGATAGTAGCGTAATTGTCTGTGCACATCCAAGGTATGTAGTAGTCTTTCCCCCGTTCTGTGGGTTGAGGAAGAATGTAGGTAAATGAATCGCTTGGTTCAATGATACCCTGGAGACCACTTTTGGCATAAAAGTAGGATTAGTTCTCAGAGACACTCTATCCTGATGGAAGATAAGGAAAGGCTGTACTGCCATTAATGCCTGTAACTCAGATACCCTTCTTGCTGAAGTGATTGCTAGCAGGAAAGCAGTTTTCCAAGATAAGAACTGTAAGTCTGCTGTTGCTGCTGGTTCAAAAGGGGGAAGTGTTAATTTTTCCAGCACAAAGTTGAGATCCCATGTAGGTAAAGGTGGTTTCCTTGGAGGCTTTACATTTTTGATTCCTCTCAAGAACTGCCTGAGTAGAGGATGAGAGAAGACAGGAGGATCCATGTTGTACTCTGCTGAAATTGCTGATGCATGAATCTTAATGGAGGAGTAGAACAGGCCATTGTGGAACAGTTCTGCTAAGTATTCCAGGATGTGTGCTATGTTTGCCAATGAGACATTTTCTCCCTTTGCTGCACTCCAAATGAGGTATCTTTTCCATTTGGCTGAATAAGTTTTCCTTGTGGAGGGTCTGCGTGCCTCCAGGATAATGTCCTTAACCCTCTGAGATAAATCTGGTTTATTTTGTTTTATGCAATATTCCAAGCAGCTAGCTGCAGTGTTTTCAAGTTTGGATGCAGGGTCTTGTAGTTGTTCTGTGTTAGAAGCAAGGGACATAGAGGTAGAGGCCATGAGTGTGTCCGAGACATGCTTCTCAGTAGCGGGTACCAATGTTGCCTTGGACAGTCAGGAGCCATCAGGATTACCTTTGGCTGTTCCTCTCTGATCTTCAGTAGGACTTTGTACATCAAAGGAAGAGGTGGAAATGCATATGCTGTCAGGTTTTTCCAGCTGAAGGAAAGGGAGTCCACCCTCCAGGCAAGTGGGTGGTACGCTCTTGAGCAGAACTTCTTCAATTGGTGGTTGTGTGGGGAGGCGAACAGGTCTATCTCTGGCATTCCCCATTTCTTTGCTATGGTTTTGAAGATATCTGGATGCAGCATCCATTCGTGAGCATCCGTGGTAGTTCTGCTTAAGGTGTCTGCTAGTGAATTTTCTTTTCCTGGTACAAATCTGGCCTGTAGTTGAATGTTGAGATTCAGGGCCAAATTCCACAGGTCCATTGCCATCCGGCATAGAGGATATGAGTGTGTACCTCTCCCTGTTTGTTGATGTACCACATGACTGTGGTATTGTCCGTCCTTATCAGCAGGTGACCTTGTTGGAGGAATGGTCTGAATGCCTGGATTGCATGTTTCACTGCCAGCATCGCCTTTAGATTTATGTGTAGATTCAGCTGGTCTTGGGTCCATAGGCCTTGTATACACTTGTCTTCCATGTGTGCCCCCCAGCCTAGGTCTGAGGCATCCTTGGTGATGGTCTGGCTTGGATGTGGTTTGTGGAAAGGCAATCCTCTGTTCATCTGACAGGCCTGAGCCCACCACAGGAATTCTTTTTTCAGGCATGGAATTATTGGAATCTAGGCTTCTAGACTGTGCTTGTGTTGAGACCATACATTCCTTAGGTACCATTGCAACTTTCTCATATGCAGCCTGGCATGCGGGATCAATATTATGCAGGATGCCATGTAACCCAGGGCTTGCAGGACTTTCCTTGCAGTAAGCTGAGTTTGTGTTGTTAATGTCATGAAATAGACTGGTAGTTGCTTTTGTTTTTCTTCTGTGAGAAAAGCCATCTGAGTTGTTGTATCCAGTTCTGCACCCAGAAATGTTATCCTTTGGGATGGTACTAGCCTTGACTTTTGAATGTTGACTGTGTATCCCAAGGCTTGCAACAGTTGTATGACATTTGCCAAATCTTCTGTTAATTTTGTCTTGTTGTCCGCTTGTATTAGGCAGTCGTCCAGGTATGGGTAAATTTGAATTCCCTGAAGCCTACAATGAGCAATTACTGATGCCAGGCATTTCATGAATACTCTGGGCGCAGTAGATAAGCCAAAGGGCAATGCTGAGAATTGATAATGCTCTGATCCTGCAAGAAATCTGAGGTGTCTTCTGCAATCTGGTCATATAGGGATGTGCAGGTATGCCTCCTTGAGATCTAGAGTCACCAGCCAAGACTCCTTGCCCAGCATGGGAAGAAGTTGCTGGAGGGTCAGCATTTTGAATTTTGGAACAATGAGGTATGTGTTCAGTGCGGACAAGGAGAAAATAGGTCTCCATTGATTTTCTTTTCTTGGTACAAGGAATAGTCTGGAGTAAAATCCTTGGCCTTGTTCCATAGGTGGTACCTTTTCTATAGTTCTCATCCTTAGTAAGTTGTTGATTTGTTTTTGAGCCTCTGTTTTTTGGCTTGGTGGAAGGTTTGGCATTCCTCTCTTTTTTGGTAGAGTGTGGAAGTGAAACCTGTAGCCCTTGTCTATTGTTTGTAAAGTCCATTTGTCTCCTGTAATGCAATGCCAGTTGTCGGAAAATAAGGCTAGCTTTCCGCCCAAGGGTGCTTCTAGTTGTTCCCTGGTAGGCGGAACCAGAGCCAAGTCATTGTGTCTGTCCTGTGGAAGTGGTTGTAGTTGCAGCTGTGGCAGCACTTCTCTGGTTGGCAGGTTGCCAATGACGTCCCCTGTAGGCACCCCTAGATTGACCTCTGCCTCTTGGGCGTCTATTTATGCCTCTCTGTGCTCTGGAGGTGTCTGGAAAGGACCAATTCTTCGAAGGCCAATTTCTGCTAAACCTCGGAGGTTGGACCGGTAAGAAATCCTTGACTGTTTGGACAGATTTTGCTTTTTCTTCCACTTTCTTTAGTACCTCCTGTGCAGGGGAGCCAAACAAACTTTGTTTCTCCATAGGAGCATCTAGGAGTTTTGACTTAACATGGTCTGGTAAGGATTGCTCTTTTAACCAGGCATGCCTTCGAATCACTGCTCCAGTCATAGCTGATCTAAAGGAAGCCTCCAGTGCATCATAGCCACATTTTAAGAAATGATTACTGACCTGCTGAGAGTTATGTACCAAATCCTGAAGGGACTTGCAGTCTATAGGTTCAGGAGAGGACAGTTTTTTATTTAGCTGGTTCTGGTACTGAATCATATGAAATTGACAGTTTAAGGCCCTGGCCGAAAGAGTAGCAGATGTATAAACCTTTTTACCCCATCTCTCTAATGCTCTAGATTCCCTTTCAGAGGGAAGAGGGTTTTTGGCAGAGGCAGCTGCCACACCTTTAGGGCCCTGTGAAATGGTTTCTGGGTCTGCAACATGAGCCTTATACAAGTGGTAGTGTGTGTCCGGGACCCTGTAATATCTGTCAGGCTTGGCAGGGGCCGGAGGAAGAGAATCAGGGGCAGTACTGGCATCATTATATGCATCATCAACAACTGATAGTACTGGAGGAATGGCTAAAGGCCTATGCTGTGGTAAGTGTAAAAAAGTCCTTAGCCTTTTCCTTGAATCTGAGAAATCCTGGCCCTGCCATTGGAAGTGTTCCCTCAGAGTGTAGGGTTTCCCCAAAAGAAAATTCTTCAGGAGGAGAAGCAGAAGGAATGGAGTCTTCTGCATCAGAATCCTCATAAGGAGAATATGGGCCTTCCTGATGGTCTGAAATATCTGAGTCATCCGAGGAATAGTCTGTAGAGACAGGTTCAGGGGGTTCAGTCCTAGGCCTCTTATCTGGAGGAGGTTGAGAGGCCCTGTCTGGGTGAGGCTGGGATCCCCTGATCAAAGAAATAAGATCCTCAGCCAGGCTGAGTATCTGGGAACTAGAGGTAGGCCTGTGTGAGGAAGCTTTTGTAGGTAAGGCCTTAGAAGATTTAGCTGCTTTAGCCCTGGAAAAGGCCTTGATAGACATAGAAGCAGGGGGTCTAGCAGCCCCACGTGCAGGGGTAGAAATGTCTAAAGGAATAGTGTCTGACAAATCCTGGGTGCCTGCTTCTGTAGCAGTAATTTCAGTAGCAGATTCAGCCATGCTCTGTGAGGCCTCGGTTATCGGAGGCATGCTTTCAGCCGAAGAACCGAGGACTCTGTTTCAGCCGAAACAGAGCCACTCGCGGTTGGCCTAACCGTGGTTTCAGCCGAAACCGCGGACCGCGAGTGTCGGTCCTTTTCCTTGCGCTTTTTAGCTAATTGTGTAGTCGGAGTCTCCGACGGCATTTTATATGCAAAAGCGGGACCAAAAAACTCCTCTGCAAACTCCGACCGACGTCTAAGCGTCCGTCGGTTGAAGGAAGCATAGGCTAGACAAGCTGATACGTCGTGGTCTGGGCCTAAGCAAGGAAGGCAGTAAGAGTGGAAATCCTTATGAGGTATTTGTTTCCCACAAGTTAAACAATTATTTACTTTGTCTGACATCGGCTGAGGCAAGAAAGAGTCCCCAACGGGGTACTTAGCTTTTTAGAAGTCTTCGGTAGTAGAAATCTCTGGATCTGACCGACCGGCACTTGCAAACAGCTTCTGCTTCGGGCACCGCGCGGCAAGAAAGACTGAGGAAAATGGCGTCGGCTGATGCCTTTATACCCCAGCAGCTATGACGTCGGGTGAAGTGCGACATCAGCCGAGGCCAGACCCAGACTTTGGAATCCGGCCGACCGAAGGGCTGCCTGAGGCAGGACAACCCATATGTTAGGACTGCAGATGCATCCTTGAAGGACATCAAGATCTAATTGAAAGTGTTATACTGACAGACGTGCAAAAAGAAGGGGGCAGAAAATATAAAAATGAAATATTAATCCTTCAGTACCAAACCTCAAACCTAATACTTAAAGTATACAATATTAAACAGATGCATAGGAAAACCAAAATTACGATAAAATTCGCAAAATTTTACAAATCTGTCAAATTAGACATGAATGACCATACAACATAATTTACTGCACAAACAATAGAAACTGCTAGGTTCTTATACATTGGTGATTTAACAACAGAAAGTACATATAACGAAGCTTTGCAGTAATATACTCATATGCACATAATTGGTCCTTCAGTCAAAACCAACTCTAATTAGTAATCACAGGACCTCTGGGTGAAGCTTTACACAAACACTGCATATCTCCATGGTCATCCTAGTACTGCTTCCAATGAACATGGAGTTTCTCTATAAAACCTGTAATTTAAACTTTCTTTGGTGGGCACTATTATAAACCACGGCAATCAAAAAAAATCACCATAACAATCCATCTTCTAGAAGAGGTCCCTGGGGCAGAACATCATAACATATGGCTTTACTCGTCTTATGAGCAAAACTTTCCCAACCGTTTTTTTTTTTTTTTTTTTTTTTACAAGTCTGCCCCTACCACTATGAAGACTAGCTTTCCATGGAGTTATTGTTGTGCATAATACACTCCACTAATGAGCATTATCCTGAGCTTTCTTCTGTTCTTTGTGTTGTTTCTGGTCCAGAAAATAAAGTGTATTTGTACCAGACCATTATCTTGTACACAATGAGCATATAATTGTTTTAAAAGTATCTGTAGAATATTCCAAACAAAACATATAAAGAAATTATGTACACATTTCTTATGGAGATGAAAGGTTGGCAGCTATCCTGTTACAGTATTCTTTCTTTTTCTGCTATTTATTTTAATCTACTGCATCTGAAAATCAGTTAGGTGGACTAGTCCAACAAAATCCTTTTCAGCTGTGACCCAGGGTCTGTGTGCAAACATCTCACAGAATTATGCTACACTCTTCAGGAAGGTTCAGTGTAACAGTAAACCACAACATTTGGGTGAAGTCCAAGCAGTGGGCAGTAGACAGTTACGGGATCCTCTGTAGTACAACCGCATCAAAACCTGTAGTACCTCTAGACTCTACCTCTAATTTGGAATATTCCCTGAAAGTGTGTGCAACTGTCCAAATTCTAAGTTATCATGTACAGAATTTTTTTAAATGCTACTGCTGCTACTAGTGGCAGCAATGAACTCTTGTTTTGCCCTGTACAAGTTTAAAGATCATGTGCAATTGCAGAAAAATAATGCAGCGATTTCACTCTATGTCCACTTTTCAAATAAATAAAAATAAATAAATAAATAAAATAAAAATGATCCTTTCTTCTGTCTGCAGTCTTACTTTTACTTAAAAGTTGAATTTTAATGAGAGACTTCCAAGAAGGCTGCTGACTGAGCAAAATGCTGATTAGAGATTTCCCAGTATGAAAACAGAACTTGTTAAAAAAAGTCAACTTTAGTAAAATTCTACTATACTCTCTGCATGACAGAAAATAAAAAATTTGGAAAAAGGTAAAACTCACCCAGAAAAAAAGAAAAAGCTTTGGCTGGGAAGAACCTCACCTCTGCTCAGCAAAAACGAGTTAAAATTGAAAATTTAGTACAAGAAATGGCTTCCAGTAACTTAATGGAAATAAAAATCAAATGCACTCAGACATGTGCAAAGTAAGTGGGACTCAGGACAGATAAAGTCAAATGACAAAAGATTGGGAAAAAAAAACAAAGAAATATTAAGTAACCATTCAGATGAACTGAAAAATACAGAAATTAAGGAAAGACTGGCTTCTCAAGAAATGTTTAAAAAAATTGCAGACTTGGCATGCAATGAAAATCTGAGATTTTTTTGACATACCAGAGAAACTGGAAGGAGTAGACTGTATTAATTTTTGGAAAGTACAAGTAAGTAACTGTAAAGGTGCACCACAGTTGGATTTGCGGAGAGGTCACATCATCTACATGCCTCAAATCTGGCTACCAGAAAGTTGTTGTTGTTGGTCTTTCAGCTTTTCCCGGTTAGGGGTCGCCACAGCGGAATTCCAGTCCGCTAATGATTGGCAGTTGGTTTTTATGGTGTCAAGTTGTCAGCCTGATGCCCAGCCTTCAACGAAGGCACGCCCATTCAACGCATGTCTTTCGAACACCCACTCGACCGCGGGGAGGACATGCAGACTCCACACAGAAGGCACTCCCAGCCCAAGCCGAGAATCGAACGGGAGAACCTCTTGCTGTGAGGCAACAATACTACCGCTGCACCACCGCAGATGTCTGGCTACCAGAAAGTAGCTGGGACTTATATTATTGGTAAACATGCAATCATACTAGCAGCAATCCACAGTCTCTTTCTCTTTGTCTTTAGCCTATCAATCCCTGGACAGGGAAGGCAGACTCTGATTTGGTCTCATCTCACCAAAATCTTCCTGCTCTAGTTACTTGCTCCCAAAAACGTGGCTCCCATGCTAATTTTCTCCACTAAACTCCAGACCGCTCTTGCCTAATTTTTATACCCCTACTTGCAGTTACCCCCATTGTAAAATCTCTTTTCACAATTGCCCTGTTTGCTTAGTCCTTAGAATACTTTCTGCAACTTTATGAATATAATATTCCTTATGGTTGTTGTTGGAACTAGTTCATAAGATCAATGATGAAAAATACTGAAACCCATATGATTGAAACTCTATGCTATCTATCTTACATCACTGATATCCCAACAATGTTTTTGCAAGGGGCAAGGCTCCCTGTAGCCCATGCCCCCCCATTAAATATGCATACCAACCCCAAGATCGCACTGCAGAGGAGAAAGGGCACATTCCCCGATCTGAACAGAAGCTACTGTTAAAAAGGGATAATTAGTACAACATATAAAATACTGCATGAAAACTATATGAATCAATCAGAAGAGGTTAGAAAGGATTGGGAAGAGAGAATGGTTTAGCAAATTACGAAGAAACAATAGGTGATATATATATCTGACCCCAAAATATGCAACAAAGCTTTGAAGATTTAGGATCTTTAGCAGCCAAAGTGATTGCTGTTCCATTAAAGTGAAAAAAAAAAAACAAAATAAACTTCACAGAAACCCTGCTGTAGGATCTTTGTTTGGAAGTGTTTACATAGGTATTTTTATATCCCAATTAGACTCCAAAGAATTTTTCCTAAGGCAGACCGCAAATGTTGGATGTGTGATTGGAAGAGAAGTAATTGGGAACATACTTTCTGGGAGTGCAATGAGCTGGCAGACTTTAAAAATTATCTGCAGACTACTCTATCAAGAACACTGGATGAGCAAATTGGTATAATTAGGAAATGATTTTTTGAGCTATTATATAGAATCAAAATTGAATAGACATAGTAAGGCCTTGCTGAGTCTAATTATGGTGGACATCAAAAATGCAATTACTAGAAAATGGAAATCAAAGTCTAAGCTAACTGTACTAAAAGTAGCGAATATAATAATTGGAAGTTGGATCTTTAGAAAAGGGTAAGAGCAAATTACATAAAAAAAATGGGAATTGTGGGAAAAATACATGTAGAATAAAGTTTTGGAAGAGGAAGTAGGTTTACAAGAAAGCAAGATTTGAAGGAGCTATATAATGCTTTACTGACTGTGACTGGACAGATTATATATGATGTATTATGTTTGCAACTGAAATAAGTCAATACGGTTTGCTTTCATTTATATAAATGTAGGATTGCCTGCGTCATATGTGATAAATTAATAAAGATGTTTCTTGTTAAAAAATTTGCATGGAAGCATTTGCAAAGGTAGTTTTATACTCAAAACAAACTTCAGAAACTTTTCCTCATGTAGACAATAAACATTAGAAAAAATGTCGGAAGACAGAAGAAAATGGAACTATGTACTTGGGAATGTAATGAGTAGGCAGAATTTAAAAACTCCATAGAAAGTACTTTGACAGAAATGTCGGGGGAGCATGCTAATACCGTTACTTCTGGCTAGGTAATAGGACTAGAGTTGTTTAAGCAAAGTACGGCCTCAGTTGAATGGTACTTGAAGTCAAAAATACAAATTCTACAAAACGGAAATCAAAATAAAATCCAATTTTAATAGAAGTAATGAATATTTTAAAGGAGATAAAATAACTGGAGGTGGGATCTTCAGAAAATGAAACCAACACTTTAAATTGAAATAAACAGAATTTGTGGGAATATACATGGAATAATGCTCAGGAGGAGTAAGGTTTAAGAGAAGTCAGTAAAAGAGTCATTTATGTAACTGATATATCTGCAAAAAAAAGAAGATATGTCTTACCGTAAAGTTCCATCTGCGTTGTTCATCTTCTTTCATTCATCACTGATGGGTTAGGTTTTGAGCCCTCAGAACCGAGCCGGCCTATTACCAAGCTTGCACCAGCCAAAAAAACTCTCGAGCCAAGTCTCTACCCAGAATGCCATTCTCCCTGTTAACTCAGATGGAGTTTGCTAAGAAAGAAAGTAAAGCTGAGGCCACTTCTACGCAAGCACCCTAGTGCACCACTTAGATCCATAGCATCCCCCAGGAGCCTTTGGAGGGGGAAGGAGGGTGGGAAGTGATGAATGAAACAACACAGATAGAACATTATGGTAAGACATAACTTCTTTATCTGATGTTGTTAATCTTCTTTCCATTCATCACTGATAGAACAGAATTCCAAGCTACCTTGAGGTCCATGGGTGGCCCTTATGGAAGAACATTCCTGAGAACCATTGAGCAGAAGGCAGCCCCCCCCCACCGATGACCAGGTCCAATTTGTAATGATTGATAAAGGTATGAGGCTTAGCCCAAGTAGCTGCTGCACAGATGTCATCCATGGATGCTCCGGAATGGAATGCAATAGACGTTGCCACAGATCTAGTGGAGTGGGCTTTAACTTTTGGCATGGATTCAATATGGAGGGAATAGGTGACACACATGCATTCCGTTGGCTATCTTAAGAATGTAACCCTGGAAACAGCTTGTCCCATTTTGGGTCCTGAAAAGGAGATGAAAAGCTGTTCAGATTTATGGATAGGTTTGGTCCTGTCTAGGTAAAATCTTAATTGTCTAAGTACGTCTAAGGTGTGAAGGCAATACTCTCCTCTATTGGCAAAATTCAGAAAAAACACTGGTAGATCAATGGACTGGTTAAGACAGAATTCAGAAACAACTTTGGGAAGAAAGGATGGGTTCGTCTGAAGTGACACACTGTCTTTATGAAAGACCAGGTATGGCCTCTTGGATATACAATGCCTGCAGCTCCAAAACTCTTCTGGCAGAGGTAATGGCTACCAGGAACAAAAATTTCAAAGACAAAAATTTTAGGTCATGCTTAGCGGCAGGCCCAAAGGGCTTTTGAGTCAAAAACTGGAGGACTAAAGTGAGGTTCCATGGTTCCACGGGCTGTCTGGCAGGAGGCCTGAGATGAGAGGTCCCTTTTGAGGAAAGCCTTGCAGAGGCAT
Source organism: Protopterus annectens (assembly GCF_019279795.1). NCBI lineage: Eukaryota > Metazoa > Chordata > Ceratodontiformes > Protopteridae > Protopterus > Protopterus annectens. The sequence goes on from NC_056729.1 coordinate 388,466,044, forward strand.
AAAGAGATAAGAGGGGTGCCATCTATACCATTGTGAAAATTGGAAATTGCCGCTAGATGCACTCGTACTGTCCAGGATGAGGCTCCGTTATCAAAAAATGTAGCCAAGTATTGAAGCATTGCAGTAACTGGAACCAAATATGGGGCTAGCATGTTATCCTTAGACCAAGTGGAGAACCTTTTCCATTTATCCTGATATAGTCTTCTGGTGGATGGTTTGTGAGAGGCCAGAATGATGTCTCGAACAGGTGAGGAGAGATTAGCTTGCCTGGCGACTAGCAGAAGTGGAGAAACCAAGCTGTCACCTTTGAAGTGGACAGGTTCAGGTGACTCAACCCCTGGGGGTGAGTGATCAGATCTGGTACAGGAGTCCAGAATTCACGGCGGGTATACTAGGTGAGGCTGAAGAAAGGGGAACCAAACTTGTGGAGGCCAGAATGGGGCTATGAGGATCACCTTGAATCTCAACTGAAGAGCTTTCTTTAGAAATTGTGGGATCAGAGGAATAGGAGGATAGGCATAGAGAAGTCCTCTGGGCCAACTCTGGATCAAAGGATCCATTGGTGACTCCCCCTCCGGGGGAAGTAGGGTGAAATAGCTGCTGCATTTGGTGTTTGATGGGGAAGCGAAAAGATTGCAGCAAGGCTGGCCCCAGTGGCTGAAGATTACAGATGCCACCTCGGGGTTGAGAGACCACTCGTGGGGCACGAGGATGCATCTGCTCAGTTTGTCCGCAATCACGTTGGAGCTACCCGGGATATGCATTGCTATCAGAAAGCGGTTGGAATCTACTGCCAAATTCTCATGGCTTATTAACACAGGGGGTAGGACTTGGTTCCTCCTTGCTTGTTAATGTACCAGACCACTGATATATTGTCTGATTGAATTGCAATTGTCCCGGAGGGGAGAGCCGAATGGAATGCCCGCAACGCTAATAGCACAGCTCTCAGTTCCAGAACACTGATATGAAGGTGGGCCTCTAAGGTGGACCATGTGCTTTGGACAGTCTTTCCCTGGAAATGGCCCCCCCACCCGATCAGGGAAGCATCTGTGGTCACAATGGCTGTGGGCTGGGAGGGTTGAAATGGGTGGCTCCAAAGATCTACCTCTGGCCTCATCCACCAAAGCAGGTCCTGCTTGCAGGAGTTGGTTATTCAAATCTTGTAATCGAGGGAATGACAGTTTGGGAACCATAGACACAGAAGCAGCCATTGCAGAACTCATTTATGTAGCTTTGCTAGAGGCACTATTGGAATTGATGCAGTCATAGAACCTAGTGCTTGAAGAACTTCCCTTGCAGAGGCCGATGTTTGAGAAAGAATCACTCGGATATGAAGCCTCAATTGATGGAGTCTGTGAAGAGGGAGTGATACCAGACAGGACTGAGTACTGAACACTGCTCTAATGAACTCTATTTGTTGTGTAGGGGATAAGATTAGATTTCTCCCAATGTATCATTATTCCCAACAATTTTGCCAGAGAGAGTATGTTGTAGCGCAGTTACCAGAAGATGATTGGTGGGGGCGGTAAGAAGCCAGTTGTCTATATATGGAAACACCCAGAATCCTTTTAGTCTCAAGTGAGATGTTACCACTGCCATGCATTTTGTGAACACTCTGGGGGCTGTAGAGAGACCGAACAGCAGGGCATGGAATTGGTAATGAGTGGCTCCTGGCCAGAAGCGAAGCAGACTCCTGAAGCTTTTGTCCATCTTGATGTGGTAATACGCATCCCAGAGATCTATAGAGCACATCCAATCGCCTTCTCTTAAAAAGGGAAGGATGGCCTGAACCATGACCATCAGGTATTTGGTGCGAGTGACAGACATGTTTAAGCTGGTGAGATCCAAAATGGGTCTTCCACTCCAATCCCCTGTCTTTTTTTGCACCAAAAAGAATCTAGAGTAAAATCCACATCCACGCTGGTCTGGTGGGACTGGTTGGATTACTCTTTTTTGAGACAGCTTTATAACCTCTGAAGCTGTTTCTTTCCTTTGACTGGGTGAAATGTCGGGAAGTTTTCTTGGAAATTTTGGCTGACAAAAAAGGGGAATGGTGTAACCTCTGGTGATAATATTCTGCACCCAATGATCGGTGGCGATAGATTGCCAGGCAGCTTGGGGCAGAGAGAAACGACCCCTGACTGCTTCCAGAGGTAAGTAATCGGGGAGCCCCTCAGGAGTGCTGATAAGGCTATCCAGAGAAGTGATCCCTGGAGCCTTGGTTGCAAGGACTCCTCTACCTCTATAGGGACTTCTTCCAGAATTGTTACTCCCCTCTGCCTCTGGGAGTATTACCATATGCGGTACGGGAAAGACCCTGAGATTTCTTATGCTATATTTCCCCACTCCTCTGATTCCTGGAGAAGGTACGTTGAGGGTTGGAAACCATAGGCCTACGGCAGACAGAGTTTTTCCATCTTGCTTGCACCTGGCTAGCGTGTCCCTCCCTTTGGTGCCAAAAAGGGATGAAGATTCAATGGGAGCATTCAGAAAGGAAGACTTGAAGGGAACCGCAAGGTCACAGATGCGCATCCAGGCATGACGCTTCATAACAATGCCTGAACCCCACTGCTCTAGCCACCCCTTCATTCGCGTGTAACAGCAACTTCATGGATGACTTGGATATTGATTCCAGGGTTGCTAGCTGCGAGGCCACTTTGTCCCTGATCTTGTCAGACAACTGTCCTGCGAGCATCCCAGAGAGTTTGGAGATCAAGTCCCTCTGGAGCCTCGTAAAATGTGCCAACTAATTCAGGGATTGTATAGCAAAGGTCCCTCTTGCAAAAACACACTTCCCAAGTCTATTCACCACCCGGGACTCCCTGTTGGGCGGCTGGACTGTGGGACTTTCCTCAGCCAAGTCCTTTTTTGTGGCCACCACCACCACCACCATAGCATCAACTGGTAACCCTTTGGACCAGTGCGGATTCTCCACGGGAGGGGAAAGAATTTTGACTGGTCTCCAAGGGATCGCCTCAATGGAATCAGGGTTCTTCCATGCATAAATAAATCAAAAAATAAAAACAAAGAACCAATAAATCAGTCATGAATGGCAAAGGCAAAAGTAAATCTAAAGACCTCAGATGCGACAATAAATGCTGAATCCAAAAAATAGCGTACAAATCTCTTTAATACACGCTTTCATCTCACGACTTCATCCAAGTCATGAGATGAAAGCGTGTATTAAAGAGATTTATACGCTATTTTTTGGATTCAGCATTTATTGTCGCATCTGAGGTCTTTAGATTTACTTTTGCCTTTGCCATTCGTGACTGATTTATTGGTTCTTCCATGCATGCTGAGCTTGTCGGCAGGCAGGGTCACCCAAGAGGTAGAAGGCTAGGCACGAAAAGCCTGCAGGAACACGGACTTCTCAGACGAAGGGTTGGAGGGCTTCCAGTCACCCTTCTGTTTTAACATCTCCAGGATGTCTCCGAAGGAGACATCAGGAGGTGACCGTGGGGACCCTTCATCATCGTAATCTGTGTCTTCTGTTAAGGACTCCTCAGGTCAGACCACGTGCTTCCTTTTGCACGTCTTCTTTCGAGGGGGCTCCTCAGTTGGTGTGTCTCTGAGGAGGACTCGGAAGAGTGGGTACCTGAACAGGGGTATCCTGCGGCTTTTCTGCTCAGTCTCCTTAGAGGGTGGTCTGTGACAGCTGTAGCTCAGGGGGTGAAAACTGGGGTTCTGACATCAAAGGAGTGCTGCCAGAAGCAAGTGCCCTCTCCATTGTGTGAAAGCAGGCCCGCCCGAAGAGGAGCCTCAAACAGGATCAGTGAGGATGCAGCCATCAGCGCCAAGGAAGGAAATGAGGAGAAAGTCTGCACCGTACCCCGGGCCAACGCGCCCATCCCCCAATCTCCAGATTGAGGAAGGACCGGTTCGGCGGGAAGCCTTTCTGTGTTGGAGGAAAGCCTTCTAGCTTATCAGAGGGAGTGATAAGCACTAGGCAGCCTGTCTACCACGAGAGGAGAGGTTCTTGGCCCAAAAATTGTAGTTTATTGACCATTTGGACAGTTTGTCCGTCTCTTTCAACTTTCTGGTTTAAAAGACCACATCTGCGCTAGTTTCCCATCTTTCCTGTAACTAACCTACTGGTAGCACTAGGAAGCCTTAAAATAATACAAGCCTTCTAGCTTAGGAGAGAGACTTTGGAGTGATTAAGTATCAGTTTTCTGTACTTTCTTGCTGTACTTAACTGTTTTCCGCCTAAACGCAGATTTTCCAGCATTTATTGCGATTTAAAAGCTTGTTCTTTTCACTTATTGTACTTATTTGACTGCCTGCACTTTTAAAAAGTTGTTTTTTGTTTAAATAATTTGTTTAACTGTTGTAGGCTACACACTAAGTGTGATAGCCTTTTCTGATCGTTTGTAGTCATTTAGAGCTGTTTTGAGTGTATTTTTTACTGTTTTTGCCTTATCCTTTCAAAAAAAAAAACAAACAAACAAGAAAAAAAAAATCCTAGTTTCCCGCCCTTCTAAGCTAGACTAGTCCAGTTTTCAGCCTAGTGCTGAATTCAGGGCTGTGATACTAGTTTCTGAGTTTCCCATACCTTACTTGGATAGAAGAAAGTTTCTCTGTTCATCTGTGAGAGAGGGGCGCTTTGAGCAACATATCTGTCCCTGGAGGAGTGGTTCCAGCCCAGAAGTTAGTAGTTTATTGGCAACTTTGGGCTAATTTCTATCTCTTTCATTTCCCTACTATAAAACCCGCGTTTGCACGGTTTTGCGAACAGGGCAGTGCCGGTTAGCTACGGTTAAATTATTCCCGGCTCCACCAAGTCTCCTCTTCAGTTTTTTCCCTTGAAACTAGTCTAACTCTCAACCTAAGCACTCAAAAAGCATCTTACAGCCCAGCACTTGCTCAGACCTAATAGCAAGCACTAACATACCCTGACACTGATTGCCCAGCAGGGCAAGACTCTTTATTCACCCCTCGCCAACCAAGCGACTAAGCAGCTCACCCTACTATTCAGGCATGACCAACAGGCAACTTCAGGTGCACTCTCCAGTCCAGCTGGTGAATCTGGGTATCCTGAGGCAATGTTACAACTGCTTCATGTACACAGACAACCCACTTTTCCTACCACAAAACACTAACACATGCAAGAGATGCAATTATACAGCCAAAATGGAAGCTAAGCTGTCTCCACCCAAGACTGGAACAGACAGTCAAGAGGAGAAGGTTAACACTTGCACCACAACTCCAGCCGCACACAGACCTACTAAAACAGCACTGGCAAAAAATACACAAATACACAAAAATCATACTCGGAGACTCTAAATAAAAACCTGTAAAAGCATCAGACACCTCCAAAGCAGACACCCAAAAAAACTGCACTTCCCGTCACAAACCAGACAACACATAAAACACAAAATCAGTGTGTCACACAATCACAGCCCTTAAGGTGAAATAACACACTAGTAATAGGCGACTCTATAGTCAGGCACACTGACGTCCCACTTACTAGGCTGGAGAAGCAGAAGGTTACTGTTAGCTGCCTGTCGGGATCCAGAATCCGCCACATAATACAAGCACTCAGCTCACTCTAGAACAAGTACAAATATGACTCTGTCATTGTTCATGTTGGTGTGAATGACCAGAGACATACCTCCCTGGACTACATGAAAAGAGACATGGAAGAGCTCTCTGATCATGTAGCCCAGGCTGGTATGACCCTGACTAGCATCCTGCCCTCACCAAGAATGATACCTCAGTATAAAGAAAAAATGATCAATTTCAACAACTGGATAAGCTTCTGGTGTCATTCAAAGGGGATCCTGTGTCTGGCAGCCTGGGACGACATGCTCGACAAGCCGTGTTGCTTCGCAAGAGATGGCTTGCACCTGTCACGCCTAGGCTTTTGAATACTGGCCAAGGCTCTTGCTGCCACCATAGTGCCTTTTTAGGCAAGGCTCAAAAGTCAAACGCACTTTTGTAAACAGCACAATTAAAAAATTGAGGGTTATGCTACTCAACGCCAGGAGTTTAAATCTCAAAATGCATGCGCTTGAAGCACTCCTCAGTATGGAGAAAGTACAGTTTTGTACCTACCATAAATGTAGATGTCCGAACTGGATAGCATCTGCAGTCATAACAACTGGGTTGTCCTGTCGTCAGGCAGCCCTTCGGTCGGCCGGATTCCAAAGTCCGGGTCCGGCTTCGGCTGATGTCGCACTTCACCCGACGTCATCTCTGCTGGTCTTCGGGTATAAAGGCATCAGCAGACGCCATTTTCTTCAGTGTTTCTTGCCCCAGATGCCAGTTGCCCTCTTGGAAGGCTAAATTTTGGGTAAAAATGCCAATGTTTCCCAAAGGATAGAAGGCAAACACAAAAAATAAGCATGTATGTACATATATACAAACAAATACACCATAAGAGACTCCCCCCCACCAGCTAGCTATTAGGAGGGTAAATACCTAGGAGTACCACAGAGGGAAGGAGGAGGGTAATCCTGACTGCAGATGCTATCCAGTTCGGACATCTACATTTATGGTAGGTACAAAACTGTACTATGTCCTTCATGGATGCATCTGCAGTCATAACAACTGGGTAGAATACCATAGCCAACTAGGGGAGGAGGAAGAATAGATTATGGTGTGGTTAGGATCCCTTGCAGTACAGCAGTGGCAAACCCTGCTCGGGATCTGGAATACAGTGGTAAATTATAATGCTTGGCAAATGTATGCACGGAGGTCCAAGTAGCCGCCTCAATAATGTCCTTGGTTGCCACTCCTCGTAAGAAGGCTGTGGTAGTGGCTGTTGCTCTTGTAGAATGAGGTCGTATGTTCTGTGGGATTAGTTTTCCATGGAAGGAGTAACAGAATCGTATGCAATTTCCTATCCATTTGGAGATTGTCTGTTTGGAAATTGCTTTTCCTTCCCTTCCTGTTGCATAGGCTACAAAAAGTTGGTCAGTTTTTCTGTTACTTTTTGTTCTGTCCAGGTAGTAGCGTAGCTGTCTGTGTACATCCAAGGTATGCAGCATTCTTTCCCCTCTGTTTTGTGGGTTGGGGAAGAAGGTAGGTAGGTGGATTGCCTGGTTTAGGGACACTCTGGATACCACCTTAAGCATAAATGTAGGATTAGTCCTCATGGACACTCTGTCTTGGTGGAAGATTAGGAAGGGTTGTACTGCCATTAGGGCCTGAAGTTCAGAAACCCTCCTTGCTGAGGTTATTGCCAGTAGGAAAGCAGTTTTCCATGAAAGATGCTGTAGGTCTGCTGTTGCTGCTGGTTCAAAAGGTGCAGTGTCAACTTTTCTAGCACAAAGTTCAAATCCCAAGCTGGCAGTGGTGGTTTCCTAGGAGGTTTTACATTCTTGATCCCTCTGAGGAACTGCCTGAGTAGAGGATGTGAGAAGACAGGTGGATCAAAGCTGTATTCTGCTGAAATAGCTGATGCATGTATCTTGATGGAGGAATAGGACAGGCCTGTATGTAGAAGCTCTGCCAAGTACTCCAGAATGTTAGCCATATCTATATTCGACACATCCTTCCCTCTTTCAGCACTCCAAATGACAAACCTTTTCCATTTCCCTGCATAGTTCCTTCTTGTTGAAGGTCTGCGGGCTTCAAGGATAATGTCTTTAACCCTTTGGGAGAGATCTGGAATAGTTGCTGCTATGTGATGTGCCATGCAGTCAGCTGCAACGTTTTTAGGTTTGGATGCATGATGCTGTAGTTGTTCTGAGTTAACATCAAAGGTTATCAGGGGTATTGACCACATTTTGTCCCGAGACATGCTCCTCAGCAATGGGTACCAGTGTTGTCTTGGCCAGTTTGGAGCTATCAGGATTATCCTTGGACGTTCCTCCTTGATTTTTAGTAATACCTTGTGTATCAAGGGAAGAGGTGGGAATGCATATGCTGTCAGGCCTTTCCAGCTGAAGGAGAGCGAATCCACTTTCGATGCAAGTGGATGGAATGTCCTTGTGCAGAATTTTTTGAGCTGGTGGTTGAGAGGGGAAGCGAATAAATCTATCTGTGGCATTCCCCATTTCTTTGCGATGGTCTTGAAGATGTCCGGGTGTAGCATCCATTCGTGAGCATCCGAGGTGGTTCTGCTTAACATGTCTGCTAGAGTGTTCTCCTTTCCCGGTACAAACATTGCCTGTAACTGGATGTTGTAGCTGAGTGCCAGGTTCCAAAGGTCCAAAGTCATTCTGCATAGGGGGTATGAATGAGTGCCTCCCTGTTTGTTGATGTACCACATGACTGTGGTGTTGTCTGTCCTTATCATCAAATGGCCTTCTTTGAGAAATGGTCTGAATTTTTGGATTGCCAGTTTTACTGCCAGCATTTCTTTTAGGTTGATGTGCAGGTGAAGTTGGTCCTGTCCACAATCCTTGCACGCATTTGTCCAGCATGTGAGCCCCCATCCTAGGTCTGAGGCGTCTGTTGTGATGGTTTGGCTTGCTTGATATTTGTGAAAGGGTAAGCCTGGGTTTGACTGGCATGCTTGAGCCCACCATAGGAACTCCTGTTTTAGGCATGGAATTAGTGGAATTTCTGTTTCTAGGCTGTGCCTGTGTTGGGACCATAAATTCTTTAGGTACCACTGTAGTTTTCTCATATGCAGTCTGGCATGTGGAACCAAGATTATGCATGATGCCATGAAGCCCAAGGCCTGCAGAACTTTTCTTGCTGTTAGCTTGCTGTGGTTTGTTAGTGCCAAGAAGTAAAGAGGAGATCTTTTGTTTTTCTGCAGTTAGGAATGCCATTTGTTTTACTGTGTCCAATTCCGCGCCCAAGAATGTCCTTGTTTGGGATGGAATCAGCCTTGATTTTTGCAAATTGACTGTGTATCCCAGTGCTTGTAGCAAGTAAATGACCCTTTGTAAATCTGTTGTCAGCTTGCTTTTGTTGTCCTCTTGTAGCAGGCAGTCGTCCAGGTATGGATAAATTTGGATTCCCTGTAGTCTGCAGTGGGCGATTACTGATGCCAGGCATTTTGTGAATACTCTGGGCGCAGTAGATAAGCCAAAGGGCAATGCTGAGAATTGATAGTGCTCTGATCCTGCAAGAAATCTGAGGTATCTTCTGCAAATTGGTCGAATGGGGACGTGCAGGTATGCCTCCTTGAGATCTAGAGTTACCAGCCAACACTCCTTGCCCAGCATGGGAAGAAGTTGCTGTAGGGTCAGCATCTTGAATTTTGGGACAATGATGTATGTGTTTAAGGTGGACAGATCGAGAATAGGTCTCCAGCTTTTTCCTTTCTTGGAACTAGGAATAGTCTGGAGTAGAATCCTTTGCCTTGTTCTGTTATTGGTACTCTTTCCACAGCTCTCATCTTTGTTAATTGCATTATGTGCTGTAGAGCTTCTGTTTTTTGATTTGGAGGTAGGTTTGGCATTCTTCTTTTGACTGGTATAGTGTGGAAGTGGAACCGGTAACCTTGGTCTATGGTTTGCAAAATCCACTTGTCTTTTGTGATATAGTGCCAGTTCTTTGAAAATAAGGTTAATTTTCCGCCTAAGGGTGCTGCTATTTGTTCCCTGGTAGGCGGAGTTAGAATCAAGTCACTGTGATTGCCCTGTTGTAGTGGTAGTGGCTGTGCCTGTGGCTCTGTTATTACCTTGCCACTGTCGTCCTCTGTAGGCACCCCTCTGGTTTGATTTCTGCCTCTGGAACGTCTATTCCTGCCCCTTTGGGATCTTGTGGAGTCAGGAAAGGACCAATTTTTGGCAGGCCAGTTCCTGCTAAACCTTGGGGCTGAACCTGCAAGAAATCTTTAACCGTTTGTACAGATTTTGCCTTTTCTTCCATTTTCTTCATTACCTGCTGGGCAGGTGTACCAAACAAACTGGTCTTATCCATAGGAGCATCTAATAACTTAGCTTTAACATGATCCGGTAAAACTTGTTCCTTCAGCCATGCATGTCTTCTTATCACTGTGCCAGTCATGGCTGATCTAAATGAAGCCTCCAGTGCATCATAGCCACATTTTAAGGAATGGTTACTAACCTGTTGTATGTTATTTACCATTTCTAATAGATTTTTCTTATCTATAGAGTCATTAGAGGAAAGCTTTTTAGTTAACTGATCAAGCATAAACTCTTGGTATTGTATCATGTGAAACGGACAGTTTAAAGCTCTAGCTGAGAGAGTAGCAGAGGTGTAAACCTTTTTGCCCCATCTGTCTAAAGACCTGGCTTCCCTTTCAGAAGGAATAGGGTTTTTTGCTGTGGTTGAGGCTACTGCCTTAGGGCCCTGGGATATAGTTTCGGGGTCTGCAAGAGGGGCCTTGTATAGGTGATGATGAGTGTCTGGCACCCTGTAAAATCTATCTGGTTTGGCAGGTGCTGGAGGTAAAGAATCTGGTGCAGTGCAAACATCATTAAATGCATCGTCCACAACAGAGAGGACAGGAGGTATAGCTAAGGGCCTGTGTTGTGGTAGGTGCAGAAAAGTCCTAAGTCTTTTTCTGGAGTCTGAAAAATCCTGTTCCTGCCACTGGAAATGTTCTCTCATGGCATGTAAGGTTTCCCCAAAGGAGAATTCTTCTGGTGGGGAAGCAGCTGGAATGGATTCTTCAGCATCTGAGTCCTCAAAATTGGAGAAAGGAGCCTCTGGCTGGTCTGTAATATCTGAGTCTTCCAGAATCATCAGAGGACACAGGCTCGAGGGGCTCTGCTCTAGGTCTCTTTTCTGGGGGCTGAGAGGCCCTGTCTGGGTGAGATTGAGATCCCCTAATTAAGGATATTAAATCTTCTGCCAGAGTAAGCATTTGTGAACTAGAAGTTTGCCTGGTTGAGGGGGGTTTAACAGGCACTGACTTAGTAGATTTGGCTGCTTTAGCCCTGGCGAAGGCCTTAATAGACATGGCTGCAGGAGGCCTAGCAGCACCACGTGCTGGGGTAGAGACATCCAAAGGGATGGTGTCGGATAAGTCACTAGTAACCACTGTAGTAGGTAAAATTTCTGAGGCCGATTCAAGTAAGGTAACCGGAACCTCAGTAGTAGTCATTGATTCGGCTGTACTCTGATCAGTTTTCTCGGTTTTGTCGGTCTTTTTCTTTGCGTTTTTTAATAATTTGGGTAGTCGGAGGATCCGACGGCATAATGTACGCAAATTCAGAGCCGAAAAACTGTTCAGCAAACTCCGACCGACGTCTAAGCGTTCGTCGGTTGAAAGAAGCACAGGCCGAACAGGCTGCTATGTCGTGGTCTGGGCCTAAACAAGGCAAACAGTAAGAGTGGAAATCTTTATGAGGTATTTGTTTCCCACAAGTTAAACAGTTATTGACTTTTTCTGACATCGGCTGAGGCAAGAAAGAGTCCCCAACGGGGTACTTAGCTTAGAAGTCTTCGAAGGAGTATTCGGTAGTAGTAATCTCTGGATCTGACCGACCGGCACTTGCGAACAGCTTCTGCTTCGGGCACCACGCGGCAAGAAAGACTGAAGAAAATGGCGTCGGCTGATGCCTTTATACCCGAAGACCAGCAGAGATGACGTCGGGTGAAGTGTGACATCAGCCGAAGCCGGACCCGGACTTTGGAATCCGGCCGACCGAAGGGCTGCCTGACGACAGGACAACCCAGTTGTTATGACTGCAGATGCATCCATGAAGGACATCGTCGACATCTGTGCTGTAACTGAAACCTGGTTCAAGGCTCCAGAAAGCACCCCAGCACTACCAGGCTACAACGCATACCACATGTTTCGGCCACAGAACACGAACTGAAACACAAAAGGAGGGGAGGGTATCCATATTCATCAAGGATACCTACACCTTCAGGTTCGGGGCGCAGCATAATACCTCTGAGATCATCACTGTGCAACTAACAGGGGGCAAATCTGCAATGCAAATTGTGGCCTGCTACAGATCACCCTCCATGACCCAGGACCACAACACCACCTTTCTGGAGACAATGGAAAACATGAATGCCTACCAAACACCCTGATATTGGACAATTTCAATTACCTTACCATTCAGTGGGAAAACTGCTCGAGTACAAATTCCGGGCCCAGCGCTTCCTGGAATTCATCAACTCAAACACCCTGGATCAGCTGGTAAACTTCCCTACCAGAGGTGAAAACATACTGGACCTGGTCATCACCAACATGGGCGACAGGTGTTCCACACCGGAGGTCAACCGTCACTGGTGAGATCAGACCATAAACTAATCACTCTGGATGTCCACCACCCCACCACCACCCCCAACTAAGGAAACCACAGTAAAAAACTTTTCTAAAACAAACTTCACCTTACTTAAGACAGAGGTGGTAAGTTTCACAGCCCCCACACTAAAGGATAACGCTGCCCAAGATGCAGAAACCTTTACAAATGCACTCTATGAGCCCCTACAAGGATGCATGGATCGTGCCATCCCTAGCAAAACCAAGACTCACGCCTCTAAAAGGAGGAAACCAGTTTGTTGGACCCCTGCAGTAAACAGGCCATATAATAAAAGGAGGAAACTAGCTCAGTAAAAAAGCAAATCCCAAGAAGGAAAGACATCCCTGATCAGTATCAGTTAGAAACGGAGGTCCCTCATGAAATCATCCAAGGTTAACTTCGAAAGAAAAATAGCCAAGGATTCAAAAGATAACCACAAAGCCTTCTTTAGCTATGTCAAGAAAAAGTGGCAACTCGCAGATATGCTCTAAGCTAGTGCAAAATAGCACAAAATATACTGAACCTACTGATATTGCCAACATCCTGGCAGATAGATTCAGTGCAAACTTCACCCCCCCCTCACCTCCAAAAGGGTCCACAATAACACCTGAAAAGTGCAGTGTCCCAAAAATCACAGACGCACAGGTGAAAACAGCCCTTTCAAAAGCCAAAAACACAGCGTCAATGGGACCAGATGGTGCCCCTGGCTGCATCTTGCATGAAGTACAGAATGAACTAACCCCCCACCTAAACACGCTGTTCAACCTCAGCCTCTCCGCAGGCTACGTGCCCATAGAATGGCGCACAGCAATGGTTATTCCTCTCCACATAGGAGGGGCCACAACTGACCCTGGTAACTATCGCCCCATAAGCCTGGTCTGCAAGGCTATGGAGCGCATCATCATGGAACTCTTTAACAAAGACATTGGGAACCTCCAAACACTTCACCCGACCCAGTTCGGCTTTGTTAAGGGCAGATCATGCCTACTAAACTTGGTTGACTTCTTCGAGACAGTCACAAAGGCCATAGACGAGAGAAAGGTGGTTCACACAGCCTACCTTGACCTCGCCAAGGCTTTCGACACCATTCCCCATTCGGGTATTATAGAAAAACTCACCAGCCTGAATATAAACCTCTATGTCACGAGATGGGCTGCCAAATGGCTTACAGACAGAACTTACACGATAAGAATAGCGGGCTCCAGGTCAGACTCTAAACCAGTCACAACTGGTGTCCCGCAAGGCTCAGTCCTGGGACCCCTACTGTTCGGCATATACTTCTCAGAAGTACAGGTAAACACAGGAGGACTATGGCTAACCAAGTTCACTGATGACTGCAAACTGGGAGCCATAATTGACTCTCCAGCTGACACAGACATCCTCCAAAAGGGCCTTATTGAGACGGACACCTGGTGTCAAAGTCATGGCCTCAAGCTAAATGCCAAAAAAATGCATAGTCATCCCATCTGGGATAAACAAAATACCCACGAATTACCAGATAGGTGGCAGCCCCCTTAATACAGAAGAGGTAATAAGAGATCTGGGGACCCAGGTAGATAGTAATCTCTCCTTTGACAATCATATTGTCAAAGTAGTTAGGAAATCCTCCTATGTGGCCCATCTAATTACTAAAGGGTTCGCATCTAGAAATAAAGAGGTTATAGTGCCCCTCTACTCATCACTCATTAGACCCATCATAGAGTACAATGCCCCATTTGGGATGTACCTCACAAGGCACTTCAAACAGCTGGAAACACCACAAAATTACCTCACCAAGAGGATTACTGGTCTCAAACATATGTCCTATGCAGCCCGACTGAAAAAACTCTGGCTGTACTCAGTGGCATACCACTTACTCAGAGGTGATCTCTGCCTGACCTACAAAGCCATGTCCAACTCTGAATGGATGGACATGCTCCTCCTAAAGAAATCCAAGTCACTGCGAGCCACGTGCTCTAGTCAGCTAAACCTCGCCACAACAATAAATAGAACATGCTGGAGGGATAGATTCCTGTCACAGAGACTCCCCATGCTTTGGAACAAAATTCCAAATTACATCAGGCAGAGCCCCTCGCTACACTAACACTCTTCAAGAGAAACCTTGACGAGTGGATGGGTAACAGAAAATACAACCCTGGGGTCACTTCATTGGCTCTGCTTGACAGAGGATCAGTTAATTAATCAATGGGGTTGTGAAAGCCGACACACTCTGGCTAGGCTTATAAATGCCCTCGGGCAGAAAGCCTAGTACCTACCTATGAACCGAAGACCAAAGGGACAAACTCGGAGCCAGAGTGAGATGCACCGTTGGCGCCGAGGCGATGAGTTCCAAGAAGAAAGTTGGAGCAGAAGGCTTCAGAACCGAGATGGTAGAAGGAGGAGTGTAAGAAGGAGTCCATGGATAAGGCAACCCAAGTCCTGCAGGTGGATGGGTTTTAGAAAGTGAGGAAATCCCCCTGGCTACCAACAGCTGGTCCACAAGACACACTACTTCATGTTCCGAAAGGCTCTGGGTGGATCTAGTGGATACTCCAGGATGAGGAGTCAGGACGTTCTAGGAATGGGCTCTACGCTTGGCCCAGACATGGGTCTACTGAAGGGGAGTATCGGGTTCATGGTGCAAGGTCTGCCGGCACTGCAGTCTCTACTTTCAAGACCGGAAGCAAAGGGGTCAGATCCAGTGAGGTCGGTACAACGCTCGGTGCCGCAGTGGCACATGGAGCCAAAACGGTCGGTTCCAAAATGGAAACTGATGGCGTAATTGAAGGTGTGCCCTGAGCCAAAGTAGCTTGAGGTGCCAAAGTCAAAACGGGTGTAGGAAGATCTATGATCAGTGCTGGAGGAAGGGCCTGTGCCAAAACAGGCGTCAGTATCGAAGGTTTTGAGACTGTAAGAGCAGAGGAAGGCGGAGCCGAAGAGGCAGAATTATGCTTCGATAACTTAGGGACCTTAGATTTCCCAGGTTTGCTCTGATCACCCCATGGTGAAGTAGGAACAGAATGGGATCTCTTTGTCCTTAGGAGGAGGGGTTGAGACCTCCATTGCAGAAATGGCCTTTGAGAAGTGAGACTTGAGTAACCCTTTCAGAATGAGTTTATTTTTGCTCTCATTAAGAGTGCATTGGTTGAAGCTGTGACAAATATCACATGGAGGCTGAACCGAAAGGTGGGCCACTCCTAAACAGTATATACAGTCATCATGCGAATCACTGTTAGTTAACTTGCCCTTACAAGAAGTACAATGCCTAAGGCCTGAAGTACCCTTCTTATCCGACATCTTGGTAGAAAAGGACACCACAACCAACTGTATAATCCAACAATAATAAAGTCAATTCCGTTCAAAAAAAATCACAAGAAAATTGCAAGAAAATCACCAATATACCAATACACTGTATGAAGAGAAGAAAGGAAAACACCTGAATAAAGAAAAGCTAACAGGTTAAACAGGAGAAAATACCAGCTATGGTACTGAAGAAATACCACAAGGGTAAGGGAAAAGGCCATTCCAACAACGGTACTTGAAGATTACCAACAGTAACAATGGGTAGAGTGCAAAGAATAAGGTTAGACCAAAGAAAAGGCACTAGCAATGCTAAAGGTTTAGTAAAATATGAAGATATTCAAAAATGTTTACACAAATATCAAAAAAGATTTCACTTAGCTGAGAGCTCGGCTGAAACGCGGCTTTACGGCTATGTGGCAAACAAGATCTGGGTTAACAGGGAGAAGGGCATTCTGGGTAGATACTTAGCTCGAGAGTTTTTTTTGGCTGGCGCGAGCTTGGTAATAGGCTGACTCGATTCTGAGGGCTTGGAACCAAACCCATCAGTGGTGAATGGAAAGAAGATTAACATCATCAGATAATATAGTGTGTTAATTTACTCTTTCCCGCTGCACTTCTAGCATTTCCTAAATTCCACCGAAAAATCATCTGATGCCTACTTGGGATATAAAAATACCCGTGCAAACACTTCCATACAAAATTCCTAAACCTTCTGTACTTTATTTCATATATGGAAGTCGTCGAGATTTCTTCTCATTCTTTGAGAAACGCCTTTCCTTTTGCTTTCCTTATTCTTTTCTACCATCCTTTTATAGTTATCTTGCTAAAGATTTATATACCCTACTAATTATCACTTTTGCAGCATCAGCATCTGCTCTAGACACAGCTGATCTTTCACTTAGAACTCCCCTATAACTTTCGCTTTGCCCATTGCCTACAGTCTGTCATCAACCCTGATAGGGAAGGTGGCCTCTAAGGAGCAGATCAAACCTGTACTTAGCCTCATCCAATTATATTACCTTTCCCTCCAACGTTATCTGCCCCAATAACCTTGGTTCTTTTGCCAATTTTTTCCAGTAAATTCCAGTCCCCTATCCTATTCCATACCTGCACTGGCTTATTCCTTACAATACTTTCTGCTACTTTACGAATATAACAATCTGCACTATTATTCTCTTTAAGGGCTGCCATCCAAAATCCCAGTTTAGCTCTCCAACTTCAATTTCATCTCTTCTAATTATGATTTACAACTTTCCACTTGCATTATGCATTTTAACTGCAGCTCTAATGTGCACACTTTCATATCTGATGACCCTAAACTGCCTTGTTCTGTGGGAAAAATCAACCGATCTCACTTAACTACTGCCTATTCCCCTCCCAAATAAATCCATTTTCACTCATCATTCACAATTTTTCCTCTAGTTGACTTGAGACTAAAGACATTTTCAATTTGTATCCATAATGAAGGGATTCCTGCTTCTCAGTTTTTGCATTATCTTGCATTAGTCTGTTCCTATATATGCAGCTGCCATAACAGATTTCTTTTTAATTCATACACTTAAATACTTCCTCTTATCTCCTCATAAGCAATTGTACTGCTAAACCAACTTATGCACCAGTACCCAGTTTACTACCATATCCTTTGCTTCATCTTCATTTATAGTGTATCCTGAAAAGACTAGAAACCTTTTTCAGAATATTCCCCAACACCAAAATGTCCTTTTCTAAATTTATCAAGTACAAAATAATATCATCTGCAAATAAAGCTAACTTTTCTTGAATGAGGTTTAAAAGAAGGCAGGATGTATAATGTTTGTAACTGTTGGTGTGCCAGTATACGTTTTGTGATGTAAAATGCTTATAACTAGGATTGTGTTGATGCGGTTCGTTTTCATTTATATAAATGTATGATTGCTTATATTGTAAGTGATGGTTTAATAAAGATGTTTCTTGTTAAAAAAAACGGGCAGGAACTGAATAATTTATGTAATGTTGTTTAGGTTATATGATATATAGTAATACATGTGAAGTATAATGTTTGTTAATGCTACTTTGTTAATGCAGTTTGATTACTTTTGTATAAATGTTAATTTGCTTATGTTACAAGTGATAATTCAATAAAGGTGTTTAAAAAAATAATACAGCTATCTTTTCTTGACTGCCAAACCAGTTATATTTGTGAATTTGCAAATCCCTTATTTTCTTTCCAAATGGCTCTAAATATAAAACAAATAATATGGAAAGAGGACATCCCAGCCTGGTTTCCTTGTTCAAACACAGTATGTAAGAGAAGAATCCTCCTACTTTAATTCTTCACTCTGATCTTTCATATATCATTCTTACATGAATAATTTCTCTGAATCAAGATCCATTAACATCAGCATTTTTTACATTCTACTTTCCTCTGGATGAACACTGTTTTATTAACTTTGTCAAATGTTTGCCTTCTCTCCACAAAACCACACTGATCCATATAAAGCAACTCTGGCGACACCTTGCCATCCTCTAAGCTGGTACAGAAAAAAAACACTTTACAAATGTGATTTTAAATTGAAATAAGCCTATGTGAAGCCAGATCTGAATAAGCTGCACCTTCTATGGGTAATAGAGCCACCAAAGCTTTCTTCTAAATGCTGGTACCCCCCCCCCCTTTAAATTACTATTAAATCAACCTTACAGATCTTTATTACCATCACTGCCTTCCCTCCTAGCTTCAACAGGAATACCATCTGTTCCTGGAAACTTTCCAGTTTATACTTTATACCACTCATTTCTTCCTATCTTAGCTATTAAATATTGAGC
The DNA here is from genome assembly GCF_019279795.1 of Protopterus annectens. Lineage (NCBI taxonomy): Eukaryota > Metazoa > Chordata > Ceratodontiformes > Protopteridae > Protopterus > Protopterus annectens. The sequence continues at coordinate 388,484,256 of NC_056729.1, forward strand.
TTCATCTTCATCTATCTTCGCATAATTAAGTGTAACATAAAAATTCTCATTTGTGTCATGATTTCCACAATTCTCTGCTTTGTACAAATGTTCATAAAATTTCCAAAATATCTCTAATACCTCCACAGCATCACTGCCTATTTTTCTTGCTATATTTTTACATCTGGTTACAACTCTTTCTCCTTCCTGTTATCTAAGTCACTGTGCAAAAAAAAATGAGATCTGGAGTTATCAAAATATGAAAAAGAAAATCAACTACAGAAGATATTCAACTTTTAGCCTTAAGAAAAAGTGTACAGGCTATTCCTAAAAAAGGAACTGTGCACTGTTACATTTAATACACTTAAGTTCTAAAGATGCAAGGGAGGCAACAACATGTTTATTCACATCACACATTTTTAAATTTAACTCATTCACTCTAATGGAGCTCAAAAAGTTTGCACTGCTAACTTCCAATGGGTGGATCCGAAGCCTATTCACAGAAATAAATTATGCCTTCAGATTTCAAACAAATGTTCATATCTCTGGAACCATAAGGTTTATTAAACAAGTATAAATTGCAAACTCTTCATCACAAACTATTTTTATAATGTTAGCATTCTTAAGGTTCTAGGTTTTAAACTGAATTTTATAAGTCACAGTAAACACAGTAACTACTACATTTGTAATATTTTGTAAACAACTTAGAATATCTCAGCAATCATTCAAGTCGCACACGTACTGTCAGCAGCATTTTATTCGGATCTATATTAGATAAATCGAACTTTCAAAAGTTCGACTGTCATATGGTTGACGCCATATGATCGAACTTTTAAAAGTTTGAACATTTCATAAAAAAATAAACTACACAACCTACATGAAAGTTTTAAGGGGGGGGGGGCAAGCCCCCCTGCACCACCCATGTGGGGGAGGTTGCATCTCCCACATCCTCCGTCTTTAAATATGCCAACTCAGAGATCGCACTATAGTGCAGAAAAGGGAAATTTTCCCATTCTGCGCTGTACGGACATCTCCGTTAAAACTGTTGAACTTTCAAAATTTCAATCATATGCTGTCGACCATATAGGTTCATAGGTTCATACTAGGCTATCTGCTCTTAGGGCATTTATAAGCCTAGCCAGAATGTGTTTGGCTTTCGCCACCCATTTTAAATTTATTTTGCTATGCCCTTTTTCGAGGTTAGTATACTGTGCCTCTGTCTAACAGTGACACAGAAGTGATACCCGGGGTAAACCTACGGATCTCCCATCCACTCATCAAGATTCCTCTTGAAAAGAGTCAATGAGGGACTCTGCCTAACCTGGACTGGGATTTTATTCCAGAGTGAAGGGAGCCTCTGGGTTATGAATCTGTCCCTCCAGCATGTCCTACTTATTTCAGTGCTGAGGTTCAAGTCTCTCGAGCGCGTAGCTCAATGGGATTTGGATTTTCTGAGGTGCAGCATGTCCATTAATTCCGGGTTGGGCATGGCTTTATACGTCAGGCACAGATCGCCTCTGAACAGGTGGTATGCCACTGAGTAGAGCTGGAGTTTCTTTAACCGGGCAGCATATGGCATCTGTTTGAGCCCTTTGATCCTCTTGGTGAGGTACTTTTGGGGTCTTTCCAGTTGCTGCAGGTGCCTGGTAAGGTACATCCCAAAAGGGGCATTGTACTCAATTATGGGCTTGATGAGGGGTGAGTAAAGAGGCACGATGACCTCCCCTGATCTAGATGTGAATCCCTTCATGATTAGGTGGCCTATATAAAATGTTTTTCTAACCACTTTGGCCACATGGTTGTCAAATGAGAGATTGCTATCAACTTGGGTCCCCAGGTCCCTAATAACTATCCTGTACTTAATGGATTACCACCCATGTGGTAATTTGTGGGCACTTTGTTTTTGCCAAAGGGGATGACTATACACTTTTTGGCATTTAGCTTGAGGCCGTGGCTCTGGCACCAGCTGTCTGTTTCTATGAGGCCCTTTTGGAGAATGCTTGTGTTGGCTGGAGAGTCGATTATGGCGCCCAGTTTGCAGTCATCTGCGAAATTGGTCAGCCACAGTCCTTCCGTGTTGGCCTGTACCTCTGAGAAATATATACCGAACAAGAGAGGTCCCAGGACTGAGCCTTGTGGGACACCACTTGTAACTGGTTTGGAGTCTAACATGGCTCCAGCAATTCTAACCATGTGGGTTCTGTCCTTGAGCCAGTTTGCAATCCATCTAGTGACATAGGGGTTTATATTTAAGCTGGTGAGCTTATCTATAATGCCCGAGTGGGGTATTGTATCGAAGGCTTTTGCGAGGTCCAGGTAGGCTGTGTGGACCACCTTCCCCTCATCAATGGCCTTGGTGACTGTTTCAAAGAAATCAACCAGGTTTAAGAGGCAGGATCTGCCCTTAACAAAGCCGAACTGGGTAGGATCCAGTGTCTGTAGGTCCCCAATATCTTTATGAGGTCCATGATGATCCTTTCCATAGCTTTGCAGTCCAAGCTAGTCAGGCTTATGGGGCGATAGTTTCCAGGATCCGTTGAGGCACCACCTTTATGGAGAGGGACCACTGTTGCTGTACGTCACTCTTTGGGCACATCCGGTAGTAAGGCTGAGACTGAACAGTAGTTTTATGCTTGGGTTTAGCTCTTCTTGGAGTTCATGTAGGACGCAGCCCGGGACACCATCTGGTCCCACTGATGATGTGTTTTTTGCTTTGGAGAGGGCGGCTCTTACCTGAGCATCTGAGATGTCAGGGGGGCAGCACTCTGCTGGGATAGATATTTGCCTTTTTGGTAGGGAGGGGGGGAGAAGTTTGCGCTGAACCTGTCAGCTAGGATGATGGCAATGTCTGTGGGTTCAGTGTATTTTTTGTCATTTTGGACTAATTCTGAGCATATCTGGGAATTCCCCCCAGGTTCCTAACATAACTAAAGAAAGCCTTGTGATTATCCTTAGTGTCCTGTGAAATTTTTCTCTCGAAGCAGGCCTTAGACAATTTTATGAGTGCCCGTAGTTTTTTGCTAATACTGATCAGTGATGCCTTCCCTTTTTGGGATTTTGCTCCATCATTTAGTAGCTTCCTCCTTCTATTGTATAGTTTGTTTATGGCTGGGGTCCACCAGACAGGACGTCTGCCTTTGGAGAATTGGGTATTGGTTTTATTTGGGATCGCATGATCCATGCATTCCTGAAGGTGTTCATAGAATGCGTTTATAAAGGATTCTGCTGTCTGGGCCGTATTTTCCACAGGCCCGGGGGCTTTGAAGGATTCCACCTCAGTTTTGAGGAGTGTGAAATTTGCTTTAGAGAAGTTTTTCACTGTGGTTTTCTGGGCAGGGGGTGGGATCGGGATGTGAATACCCAGTGAGATTAGTTTATGGTCTGATCTTACCAGTGAGGGATACACTTCTGGTCTGGAGCATAGAGTCCCCATGTTGGTGATGATCAGGTCCAGTATGTTTTCCCCTCTTGTGGGAGTGGTAACAAGTTGCTCCATAGCATTTGAGTTTATAAATTCTAGGAACCTTTGGGCTAGGTTGTTGGAGCTAGAGTAATGCTCCCAGTCTATGTTTGGGTAGTTGAAGTCACCCAATATAATGGTGTTTGGAGAGACCTTCATATTTTCCAGTGTTCTCAGGAAGGCAGAGTGGGGTTCCTGGGTTTGGGAGGGTGGTCTGTAGCAGGCTATAAACTGGAAGGCAGTTTTACCCACTGTTAGTTGCACATGAATAGTCTCTGATGTTTCGTGCTTTGCCACCAACCTGGAGGTGTGGGTATCTTTGATGAATATCGATACTCCCCCTCCTTTTGTGGTTCGGTCCAAGTTTTGGGGCCGAAAAGCATGGTATGAGGTATAACCTGGTAGTGCTGGGGTGCTATCGGGAGCCCTGAATCAGGTTTCTGTTACTGCACAGATATCGATGTTCTCCATGCTAAGGAGAGTTTCGAGTGCATGCATCTTGAGGTTTAGACTTCTGGCATTGAGTAGCATTAGTCTTAGTTTCTTATCCCTTGTGGGTTTGTCTTTTGAACCTTGCCTAAAAATGGCACTATGGGGGTAGCAAGAGCCTTTGCCAATATCCGAAAGCCCAGGGGTGACAGGTGCAAGCCGTCCCTAGCGAAGCATCATGGCTTGTCGAGCATATCATCCCAAGCTGAGAGGCATTGGATCCCCTTTGAATGACACCAGTACTTAAGCCAATTATTGAAATTGATCATCTTGTCTTCATATTGTGGCATCATTCTTGGTGAGGGTAAGATGCTACTCAAGGTCAGCGTCATACCGGCCTGGGCTACATGCTCAGAGAGCTCCTTTATGTCTCTTTTCATGTAGTCCAGGGAGGTACGTCTCAGGTCATTCACACCAGCATGGACAATGACTAAGTCATATTTGTACTTGCCTTGGAGTGACCGGAGTGCTTGTGTTATGTGGCGGATCCTAGCGCCCGGCAGGCTGCTCACCGTGACCCTCTCCTTGTTCAGCCTGGTGAGCGGGACATCAGTGTGCCTGACGATAGAGTCACCTATTACAAGTGTATCAGGTGTGTTGTTTAGTCTTAAGGGCTGTGACTGTTCGGCACACTGGCTTTGTGAGATAGGTGTTGCACGTGTTGTGTTTTGGGGTAGCGGTTGCTTGGGTGTCTGCTTTGGAGGTCTCTGCTGCTTAGGCAGATCTTTACTTAGAGCCTCCGAGTATGTGATTATGTGTTTGGTTTGCTGTCGTGGTAGGTCTATGTGAGACTGGAATTGTAGTGAGTGTGGTTTCCTTCTCCTCCTGACTGATTATGCCAGTACTGAGTTGAGAGAGCTTAGCCTCCAGTTTGGCTATATGGTTGCATCTCTCACATGTGTTGGAATTTGTTGGGAGGAGGAGAGGGTTGTCTGTTTACATGAGGCAGTTGTAACATTGCCTCAAGATTCCCAGATTCACCAGCTGGACCGGAGAGGAGATTGACAACTTACCTTTGGACATGCTAGAATAATATTGGGAATTCCTTAATAATTGAAAACAAGGGCCAGTGGGGAGTGAGGGTGTAGTGATTTTAATTTTTAGTGCTGACTTATATAATTGCTTTAGTGAGCAAGTGCCAGGTAACTTATGTGTTACAGGTAACTTAAATGCAAAAACGACAAACAGTAACTTTCTTTCAAGTGAAACAAGGAAATAAGTACAGTAAGCAATGCAGATATCACTAGTGATCCACAGAAGCGCTGAGAAGCCGCGTATTAGGTGGAATTAGCGTTCCAGGGAAATAACAAGCAAACAAACAACAAGCATATAAACAAAGCTAGATTCAGCAGGCCTGGATCTAGTCTATACTACAGCAAACAAGGTGTACCAATTTCAGTAAGATACAGTTCAAATATTCAGGCACTATAAACCTTTAACCAGAAATTCCCAGCTCAGAAGGGCAGAGTCCAGCCTCTTCTCCCACAAGAGTGCAGACCACGAACCTTCTTAATGTAAAATAACTGGCCTGAAGCCCAAGTGCTTAAACCAGAACTAATACACTTTAAGAATAACAGACACTGGGCTCTCAATCAGCAGTTCCCAACTTAGAAAGATGAAAGCTACCTGTCCTGCCACCACAGTGCATGCCACAAACCTTTCTAATGTAAAACAACTGGTCTGAAGCCCAAGTGATTAATCCAAAAGACTTAGAAAGATAGCTACATTTTAATCAAGTTACTACCAAGCAGTAATAAATACAATCAAATACTTTAGAGAATGCCTGGATTAGTGCTCAAGTTACACAAACAAAGCTAGATCCAGCAGGCCCGAATCCAGTCTATGCCACAGCAAACAAGGCGCACCAACTTCAGTAAGAAGCAGTTCAGATATGCATGCACTATAAGCCTTTAACCAGAAATTCCCAGCTCAGAAGGGCAGAGTCCAGCCTCTCCTCCCACAAGAGTGCAGACCACGAACCCTCTTAATGTAAAATAACTGGCCTGAAAGCCCAAGTGCTTAAACCAGAATTAATACACTTTTAGAATAACAGACACTGAGCCCTCAATCAGCAGTTCCCAACCTAGAAGGATGTAAGCCACCTGTTCTGCCACTACAGTGCAGACCACAAACCCTCTCAGTGCAAAACAACTGTTTCGAAGCCCAAGTGTTTAAACCAAAAGGCTTAGAATGAGTTACACCAAGCAGTAATAAATACAATTGAGTACTTTTAAGATGATGCAAAAGTAAAAAAAGTAGGTAAAAACACAAGTACAGTAAAAGCAGATGAATTTTTTTTTTTTTTTTCTGAACAAGTGCTGAGATCAAAGAAACAGATTTGAGTGCTGAAACTAGAAAACTGGCTAGTTATAAGAAAAAAAAACTAAGCTAGAAGGCTTCCCTCCAACACAGAAGGGCTTGGGGGCTCAGAAGCCTACAAATAGTCTATACCACTTAACAGGAAAGACAGGAAACAAGCTTAAATTTGTTTTTTTTTTTTTCTGTTTCCCAGATGCTCAGTCAAACTTTTGAAAGTTTGATGATCTAATATAGACCTTTTTATTCATCGAGCTGAGAGCTTTCATATGAGGCTAAGGAGTTCTGTCGGTGTTATATGGCTGTTGAGATATTTATAACAATGTGAAAATTGTATCGATATAAATTAATATCATAAAAACAACAGTTAATATCTACTTACCTGCACTACACAGAGGTCAAACATTGATACAGTTGAGTTTGCTATTGTGTAAGCTTTAAGGTGAAATATTTTAAAACATTGTACACAGCATGGCTTTGAAATTATTAATGCAAATATGAGCAGCAATATTTGACACCTAGAGACGTCAGTAGGAGTTAACTGCAGATGCACCTGGAGGTGTCACTTGGATGTAATAAGTTAATTTATTTTCACTGAATTGCTGTCATTATCCCTTTAAATGTTAATTACGTACTTTCTTGTTTTCACTTAGAGCAAGGGTTTTCAGCCAGTGTACCACGAGAGGTTGACAGGTATGCTGCAAGATTCTATGAACAAACCATTTCCACTCGAGCTAAACAGACAAAATGCACTTACAGCTAAAATCAGCGAGAGCAATCGAGCGGTCTTGTGTGAGTGAATGCGTATATCAAAGCAGAAGAGACAGAGTGTGTGTGTGACAGAGTGAAAAGTGAGAGTGAGTAAGCAATCCCCTGGCAGCAGTTAAGAGGTTTGCACATACTTCTCAACCTCTTGCATCAAGAAATCTGAACAGTTATAAATAATGTGAGGGACAAAGGACCACAAATAGGAACACTTTTTTTTAAATATTGCTCTTACAAACTTAGAAAGTAGACAGAACAACATGTTTTGCATTAGCATGAATTTTCTGCACTGTAGTAAGTTTTAAACTCAAAAGACTGTCATTTTCTGACTAAAACTCTCAATGATTTGCCAGAAAAATACATTTTATAATAAACAGACCAAAAATATGAGACAAAAATCTGTACATTTGAGAGGTATGGGTTTGTATACTTCTGCTCTTAGCTCAAGGTATCTGGATAAGCTTAACATTAACAGGAGACAAAGACTCATAATAGGAGCATATTTTAAATGAGTTGTGTTTTGAAGTGTGTGTGTGTGTGTGTGTGTGTGTGTGTGTGTGTGTGTGTGTGTGTGTGTGTGTGTGTGTGTGTGTGTGTGCACGCGCGTGTGTGTTCTACCTCCCAGCTACTGCAGCAGGATGTGTGTGTAAGAGAGGGAGATCAACCACTGGCAACAGAAGTGAAAAGATTTGCAAACCTCTGGACCTTTCAGCTGAAGAAATCTGGATAAAGCCTAAAATAAAGGGGAAACAAAGGCTCAAAAATAGGAATGGATTTTAATTATTGCTCTTATAAAATTACAAACTTGGTTAGATAAAATGATTTGTGTTAGCATGAATTTTCTGAAAGAAATAAAAGTCTGAAACTCAAATGTTATGTCATCATTTACTAATTTCAATCTCCAGTGACCGGCAACAAACCAAACATTTAGGAGTAAGGGACCAAATATAAATACCTGCATATTTTTGTAGTGTGTTATATTTTGGATGTAAAATGTTTCCTCCAACACCATTTACATATACTACAGCAAGTTTGAAACATTAGCCAGAGAACTATTTTACATCAAAAATATATTAAAAAAAATATGGTAATAAAAATAAATAAGTAAACACAACAAACTCTAGCATTCACTGCAGTAACTGCATGTTGATGTTGAATGTTTTTACTATGCCTAAGCAAAAATGTTCTGTTCTACACAAATGCCTACTTTGAGCAGGCATGTTTAACATATTGTTTGGTGTGCCGCAAGATTTTTGTAATTAGCTTATGAGATGAAAAAGGTTGAAAATTGCTATCTTACTACATAATGGTCAGACCTCTGATTAATTGCTCCTGTGGGCTCCTTGCTTCCAACAGCATGTGATAATAGAAAAAAAAAAGACATTTTGCCATCTCTTGGTTTCCTCAATCTTCTGCGTTATAGAAATAGTTATAAGTTTTCAAAATATTTCTAATATCACTTTATGATCTCTTGTTTTCTTTATTGGCATAGGCATCCTAACTTTAGTTAATATTCTACTTTCTGTTGTCAAGGTAAATGTTTTTGTGCTCTCGAATTATCAAAAAAACAATTACAGCATTTTTTAAACTCCCGCATATTGTCCAAACAGCCACCTGGCACTGTAAACATTATTCTAGATGGTGTGTGTGTGTGTGTGTGTGTGTGTGTGTGTGTGTGTGTGTGTGTGTGTGTGTGTGTGTGTATGTATATATATATATATATATATATATATATATATATATATATATATATATATATATATATAAATCTTCTTTTTAAAACAGTTTTACTTGCAGTTTGTTGTTGCTCTCCTTTTTTTACCTGCTGTCACTGCTGCATAGGTTTTAATTACTGCCTCATCTGCTGCCACAAAACCAGACACCTTTTCAGTTTGTTGCTGCTTCCCTCTTTTACTTTGTCAGTGCAGCAGAAGTTTCAACTGCTGCATTCTCTGCTGCCGCATCACCTGGTTCCTTCTCCACATTACCATTCCCAGCACTTCCAGAAAAATTATCTGCCATCTCACCCACTGAAACAGCAGAACTCTCACCTGGATCATCCTACTTAATTATTTTTAACAGAGCATCATTTGCATGCCCTCCTGATGACTGCTCGGTTACCTGCACCCCTTCAACAGACTCACTCACTTCCTTCACCATGGAAACAGCTAAAAGCTGCTCATCTGTAAAATTCACCACACAGGAATCTTTATTTACATTCTGAATTCATACTGAACACATTTTCTCCACATTCTCACCTTTCACCTCTAAACTCCCCATAACATTTCTCTCCTTTCCCATGCTGCCACTTCCCTTAGACCTCCACCATCTAGCAGCTCCAAAGTACAGGAGAAGTTTCCCCAATGCCCTGGACTAATTTCCTCTAGTAGTAGTACAAATGCCACCTGTGGTCTCCCCTGAAAAGAGGTCACAAGCCTGGTCAACAAAGAATAGATTAAACAAAAATAAATAAATTGTAACCAACAGCAAAGCAAAAGTGTAACAAATGTTGCAAGTAGATACGTTTTAAAACAGCATTGCCTAGTTAGATATGAAAACGGGTACTGCAAAGTGAGTTTAAGAACTCTGACAAACTAGTAATAGTAGTACAAAACTTGTTGGCTATGGAAATATGCTTAACCATGAACCTACTGCTTCTAATGATAAAACTGCAGTAAGGAATGGGACATCGTTTGTGAAACAGAATGCAGCAAATAGTGTGTAAATCTGTTACAATGTGGAGGAAGAGTAACATTGCTAATTGCTGTACTTCTAACACTAAAGATACTGCTTCACACAGAAATGTAAAAACTGAAAATATACTTTATATGATGTAGCTCATATGGAATGCATTAACACTACAGCAAGAAAAATTAAATAAGCTCTGTGTCACTATGTTACAATGCAGAGGATAACATGGAGGCAAGGGGACCTTAAAAAGTACCAGAATCACAAAAACAGTAAAATAAGTTAAAAATGCTCAAACTAGATGTGATAAAAGACTTATGGTATTACTGAAGCAGTCTAACAGTGCTAGCCCATGCACCTGATGGATCTGTGTACGTAATGATTCAGTAGCCTTAGTTACATGGTTTATACCCTGCCAAGAATATAACAGCCAGCCAGCTCCCACACCTTCAGGACACCTTCCATGTGTCCAAACTGTCAATAAGTTTGAGATGAACAAACTAAAAAGACAGGTCTGGGCACTAAGTCCTTCAGAGTTTCAAGCCAAAAGAAAGAGGAGGTTAAACCCTGAAAAACAATGCTAGGAGCAACAAAAATAAATAATTACTACCCTGGCATAAACAACACACTAGGAAAGAAGGAGGGGAGCAGCTACCAAAACAGTGATCATTCTGTACTATGTTCAGCATACTAATCACTACTGCGGTAGCCTTAGCTATATGGGTAGATAACCCTAGCTTACTACATTCGGGAGGTGGAAGGAGATCTAGACCTAGAGAAGGAATCAAGCTGATAGTACTTTGAAAAAAGTATGTACATAGGACAAGTTGCTGCTTCCAGAATGTTTCTAAAATCCAATTCTTTCTAAAAAGCCATAGATGAAGCCAAAGCCCTGGTAGAGAGGGCCTTGATCCTGCCTGGAATAGTTTTGCTGTGGTGAGTGTAACAAAAGCTAATAGCCTTTAATAACCATTTGGAAATCGTCCATTTTGACAAACGTTTCTCTTCTTACACTCCCAAGAAATGAACAACTGATTTGAAGGTCTGAAAGATTTAGTTCAGTCAAGACAGTAACAAAGTTGAGCTGTACACATCCAAGGTATGAAGTGCCCTTTCTCCCAAATTTTTAGGCTCAGAAAAGAAAATGTGGAGATGGACAGTTTGGCTTAAAGTAAACTCAGACACCACTTTAGGCATAAAAAAAGGATTAGTTCTTAAAGAAACCCTGTCTCTGCGGAAGATGATATAGGGTTAACGCACCGTAACAGCTTGCAGCTTAGATACTCGTCTTGCAGAGGTCAGAGCACTCAGTAAAACTGATTTCCATGTTAAGCACCTCAAGTCAGCCAGCTTAGCTAGTTCAAATGGAGCAAGTGTTAGCTTCTCTAACACAAAAATTAAGATTACACTGTAGCTAGGGCGAGAAGGGAATCACCACAATGGTTATGGGAATTCCTTCTGAATCTTCAGAAGCACCCTGGATATCAATAGAAAGGGTGGAAAAGCATACAGGAACATTCCTGTTCAAGGATAAAAGACATTTGCCTTCCAGGCCTTCTTGCAGTCCTGGTGCAGAATCTTCACAGCTGATTGTTCAGGGAGTAAGCAAATAGGTCTACTTTAGGAACTTCCCACAGATTGATCAAATCTTGGAAGACCCCCCCCCCGATCTTACTTCCATTCATGAATGCTTACCTTTGTCCGGTTCAGCTCATCGGCCACACAACCTGCCCCCCCCCCACTTGCTGATGTACCATATGACTGTAGTACTGTCTGTAACAACATGAAAAGGTCCTGGAGACCAAAGATGATTCAAACAGTGGACTGCCCTGATAAGGACAAGCGTCTCTGATATTTATGTGCTTGCATCTGTTCTTGGCGTCCCACACACCTTGCAGTTTTATCCCTCCTTACACTGCTCCTCAAGCAAAGTCAGATGTGCCTGTGATAACTGACTGCTTGGAGAGGGGGAAGGGGATCCTGGATTTAGGGAAATTTGCTGTCTCCACTAAAATGAAGTTATGAACTCACCATAACTTTCCATCTGTGTTGCCCATTTTCATTTATCCTAAACATATGGGCTCAGTAACTAGCACCGGAACTGACTCTGTCATTACTACAGCTCATGGTGACCAAAAAACTCTCGGGCCTAACCACAATGCTCCTCGCCCAGTTACCTCAGATTGAGTTTGCAGAAAGCCAGACAGAGTGATAAACCCAAAAGCCTTCATACAGTCTATATCTGGAACCACATAATAAAACTAGTGGCATATGTCCATTATCCATTGCACCAAAAACTTCACAGGCAGGGGGAAGGAAGGAGGGGAGTCAAGGATTCATCTGATATTGTCAATTTTCATTTTATCCTCCACATATGGGACAGAAACCCCATTTACTTTAGACCTTGGGAGGATTCAAGGAAGAATATTCCTCAGCACCATACAACCAAATAACGCTCTTCACCTGGAGACCAGATGCAATTTTTAATGAGTAATAAATGTATGAGGAGAAGCCGAAGTTGCTGCTGCACAAATATCCATAGAAGCTCTAGACTGAAAAACTGCTGAAGTAGCTACAGCTCTTATAAAATGTGCCTTTAAAGGCCTAAGCAATTTATTTTATCACAGATGATAGGTTAGCGTCATTTTACACACTGGTTGGCAAAGTCTTGTAGATGAAAATGACGCAAATACTTGGTCAAATCTTCTTAAATTCTTAATTCTGTGTAGATAGAAATGCAATTGTCTGTGAACATCTAGCATAAGCGGTATTCACCTTTGTTAGCAAAACTGGGAAAAAATACTGGTAAATTAATATTCTGATCGATATTGGTCTTTGACACTACCTTAGACAAAGAGGAAGGAATGGTTCTTTGTGAAACTGTATCTTTGTGGAAAATCAGGTATGGAGGTTTACATAACGCTTACATTTCTGAAATCCTTCTGGTAGAAGTTATTGCCACTAAGAATATAGTTTTCCAGGATAAAAACATCAGATCACATTTAGCTGATGGTTCAAAGGAAGGATGAACAAGTTTAGATGCCAAGGTGGGGTAGGATCTTTATAAGGGTGTTTTAGCAACAGCGATCCCTTTAAGAAGGCCTTGCAAAGCTGATGAGAAGCCAATGAAGATTCTTCAAAATCATTATGGAAACTAAAAATAGCTGCTAATTGAATTTTTATGGTAGACTGGGAAGCACCTGCCTTGAGAAGTGAAGCTAAAAATTCTAGGATTTTATTGATGGGCACTGAAAAGGGATCAACATTGTTGTCATGAGCCAAAAATGTAAATCTCCTCCATTTACTAGCATAGAGTTTATGGGTAGTTGGCTTATGAGACGCTAAGAGTACATGATGTACCAGAGAAGAAAGTGAAGGTAGCATGGCTATTAATGGAAGTGGAGAAACCAAGCTGTAAGCCTGATGTTCATAATGTTCAGTTGCAGTAATCCCTCTGGATGGGACAAAAGGTATGGAACCAGATCCAGAATCCAAACTGTTGAATCAGATAAGGCCAAAGAAAGGGGAACCATATCTGTCGAGGCTAATAAGGTGCAATGAGGATTACTTTGCTCTTCAGCCTGACTGCTTTTTGGAGAAATTTTGGAATTAAAGGAGTCAGGGAAAAGGCATACAGTAGTCTGGAGGGCCAAGTTTGTAGAAGAGCATCTCTTAGTGGCTCCCCTGGAGGAGGGATCAGGGCAAAATAGTTGCTGCACTTGTTGTTTAGAGGCAAGGCAAAAAGGTCGCAGCAAGGCTGGCCCCATTGATGGGAAATGCTTTCCATCACATTTGGATTGAGAGACCACTCATAAGGCAGGAGAATACACCTGCTCAGTTTGTCTGCTATAACATTGGAATTCACCGGAATATGCGTTGCTAACATACAGTGGTTGGGAGAGATTACTCACTGCCACACTCTGAGGCCTTCTTGACATTTGTCAGACAGACTTGAAATGCCTGCAGTGTTAGTAAGACTGCTCTCATCTCCAGAACACTGATGTGAAGATCTCTAAAGGTGTTCAAGTAACTTGAAGTCTTCCCTTTCTAATGCCCCGAACACACTAAAATGAAGCATTCATGGTGTCCACACAGCTACGGGAGGTGGAAGACAGAAAGGACCGCCCTCAAACAACTCTGGGGATATTACCCACCAACTACTACGAGTCCCGCATACTGGAGATAGTCTGAAGGGAGTATTCAAAGACTGATATAGTTGAGACCACTGAACCAATAGGGACCACTGGAGAACTCTCATGTGAAAATGTGAAGGTGAGACCAAAGTAAATGTTGAAGCCATAAGACCTAAACGTTTTAGAATCAGTCTCGCTGCAGGCAAGGAATGAGCCAAGACCTGATCCATTACTTTTCAAAATGAAAAAATCCTGGAGTGTTGTAAGGTAGCTATCTGGTTTATTGTGTCTAGGTGATATCAGATGAATTCTAATGACTGAGTGGGATTTAGCTGGTGTTCGACTATGCTGACTGTGGCACTCCACAAAGTAACTGGAGTAAAAGATATTTTCCTCTGGATCAGCAGATTCTTGGCTGGAGCGGTTAGATGCCAATTGTCCAAGTACAACACCTGGAACCCTGCAGTTTGAGATAGGCTGTCACTACTGCCCATGCATTTGGTAAACACGCGGAGGGCTGTAGCGAGTCAATGGGCAGTGCTCTGAACTGATAATGACCGGATCCCAGTCTGAAATAGAGACATCACCTTGTAAGCTTGTTTATCTTTAAATGATAAGCATCTTCAAAATCAATCTATTCAGCATATCCAGTCATCCTTCCTGAATAGAGGCAGACTGGACTGAAACATAACCATCCAGAATTTTATCTGCTTCCCAAATGGATTTAAAAGTCCAAAGTTGGGCCTTAGGTCTCCTTCCTTTTTTGGAACTAAAACAAAACAAAAAAAAAAAAAAACTTGGAGTAGATGCCAGATCCTAGGTGGTCTGGTGAGACCTGTCGGATGGCTGTTGTTTAAAAAGCTTTTTGACTTCTGCGGTGGTAGATTCCATTTCATGGGTTGGCACAAGGGGAATCCTTTTTCTTGGTTGGGGAGGGGGGAAAAATAAATTGTGTACCCCCTGCTGATTATTCACAACACCCATGAGTCTGAAGTGATGGCCTTCCAAGTTAGGGGGTGGGGGGATAAGAGCCCCCCCCGACTTCCTCCAGAGTGTGGAAGTTGGGCAATCCTCAGGAATGCTGAAAAGATTTCTCTGAAAATGGTCCATGAAATTTTTGGTTCTGTGGACTGTCTCTCTGCCCCTGAGACAGCATCCATTAAGCTCCCCACCACTATGTCCGAGGAGGCATCCTGGTTAAAACCCTACGATTTTCTGAATAGCATCTTCTTCCCTCCTTATTGATTCCTGGAAAAATCCCTTTGAGAAGTTGAGAAGCAGATTCCCATGGCAGACAGTGTCTTATTGTCCTGCTCTCTCTGGTAAGTGTCTCCTTAACCTTAGGCCCAAACATTATAACCATCAAAAAGGGCATTAAGAAGGACGTGTTAAGCTTTCTACACAATCACACAATCACATAATGGCATGACGATATATGGATCTAGGAGAACCTTCCCCTTCATCCAAATCTGTCTCTTCCAGGACAGTCAGGTGATGAATCCTTTTACAAGTCTGCTTCTTGTGGATCTGATGTTGGGAAACTTCAGGCGACAAGTCCAAATCAGACTGGGAACTCAGAGAGAGAACTCTCCCAAGACTTTTGGAATCTGACTGTCCTTATCAGCACGGCAGTCAAAGGAGAAAAAGAAAGGGGTTAGGCTGGACCTGAGCAATGTGGAGGAACCCATTTTCTTGTGGCAAGAACCCATGCAAAGATCTCGAAAGCAGAGGAGGAAGCAAACTGGAGCCAAGGTCGTCTCTTCAGGGGTAAAAGCTGACAGAACTCCACCAATGCCAACATGTCCCAGCTCCAAAGCCAACATTGCAGCTGAGCTGTCAAGAGCAGATGCCTCAAGAGCAAGAGAAGGATCCAAGAGTTTTGGAGTTGAACTATCCCACTGCTCCAGCTCCAGTGTTTCGGCTCCAACTCTCATTCCAATTAGACACGGTCAGAGTTAAAAAAAGAGTGGGGTAAAGTCAGAGTCAAACTGATCATCACTACTGGTGCTGACGCAGGTGCTCTGGAAATGTTCAGATCAATGAGTTGTATATTTGTGGATCAGATCATCACAAGTGTCATTAATGGAGGTTCTCTGATCAACCTGAAAGAGACAAAGCTAAGGGAACCCCCAACTGTATCTGTGTTTAAAGAAATCTCCACATCATCCTATTGACATCGCTTCACCGAAGCTCCTTGACAAAAGGACAGATCTAAATGAAGAGGCTACTGAAGAAGACCTGGACTGGCACTTATTTTGCAATATCAGACAGTGTAATCGGGAACTAATTGGCTCCAGCAAGAAAAGGAACAGAGGTGAAGAGATTGGGTCCGACGAGACTCTGAATAAAGTTCTTTCACATTCTTCTGTGCCAGACCAAAGAGAATTGTCAGGGTTTTCTGGGTTTTTCATGAGTCTTGTTTTCTTGATTTTTTCTCCTTCCTTCCTTCTTTCTCTTTTTCCTTCTGTTTTAACTTCTCTTTAACCTGAGAATGAGATGTAACTGAATGAGATGAACCCAACTGAGTGGGTAAAAGACCTTTCAGGACTACTTTGTCCGTATGAATGTGAAGTGCTTTGTGAGCAAAAGAAGTGCAGGACTCGCAGTCAGTGTCAAGGTGGACTGCTCCCAGACAGTATACAAAGGGAGTGAGAATCCTGTGCCCACATTTTCAACATTTCCTAAAGCTATTGCCAGACTTACATGTATATTTCTACAGAAGAACTAGAACAAACAGCAAAACGCATATCTAAATATTAGAACACTAAACAGAGAGAAGAATCACCCATCGATTAGAACCATACAAAACTATAGAAATATAACCACACTAGGTATACATGTAAGTATATGTGTGTGTGTGTGTGTGTGTGTGTGTGTGTGTGTGTGTGTATATATATATATATATATATATATATATATATATACACACACACACACACACACACACACACAAAGAATGGCCTTTTCTAAAAACAGCAATATCCAAGAAAAATATGAGCATTTTGATTGACATTGTCAAAGCGATTATGGAGATCAAAGTCCTTGAGGCACAAACTGTTTGGTTTGGTTGGCAAATGTGATCTGAAGTAATCAGAAGAAAAGAGAGGGAATTATGGGTATAAGAGAAGTCAGAGCACTGGAGCCAAACGTTTAGAAGTGCTGAGACGAGATCTAAGTTGGATCAGTCTCAATAGTTGAATCAGATGAAAATAAACAACACGGGATACACTGGTATTTCCTTAAAAAGTCATTTGCATATACTTCATGGACCTCCACTACAGTAGGTTTAGGGTATTACTCAGTAAAGACTTTTTTTTTTTTTTTTTTTGCTGTTTTTATGGAATCACTGTCTGTGTGACCTTTCTACCCTTTCATTCAGAAAATAACAAGACAGATCTAATAAGAAATATGCTACTTGAGGTCATTTTAAATATCTTCTGGATCAATAAGTACACGTAAAGCTAACATACCACTTTACAGAAATTTTATACCAGGTAATAGTTTGTAACATTTTAAAACAGATTTTTTAATTGAAAGGAAGATCACTAGGACCAAAGGCACAGCCTCTCACTTTATGTTAATGCACTCATTTCAACATAAAACAGCCACTACTATACTTTAATTAAAACCAGCATATACTCCAAAAACTACTAGGGCAGTTAAGAATGGCAAACCTCTCTGCGTCTCATTTTCAGTAGAATATGCTAAGGCATTCCCATGTGAATTAATCAATATGTTCAACATTACAAGCATGATACACAATATGGATGGCACATTTAATATTCTCCCTTTGCTTTAAATTACACACCAGCTGGTTTTTCTTCCCAAGCCTTTTCTAATTATTGGTCTGAGTCAGTACTCTAGCGTCTGCTACTCTGAAATGAGAGAGATGATTAAATTCCCAGTTTCAGTTCTGATTGCTGACAGACTCATGTTGTCATATTAATCATGCATCTCTCTCTTCAGGCTAGCTACATCAGGAAGCTAGCCTAATGAGTGACTAAGGGTCTACAAGGAAACTCAGAACTGTACAAGCAAGAACATATGCACTGTATTCCAACGGGCACGCACCATGATTCCAAACTTGAATAACAGACTAGATATTCCTTCTTCTATTTATGTGGTTTACATTAAAATTAGAATTGGGATAGTTTTTGGAAACATGCCTCTACCTGGATTTTAAAACTAAAAATGAGGATTTTGTTTTTTCCACTTTAAGTTATTTATATTTAAGCAAATGTTTCTTAAGTTCTGGACAAATGACATTTTCTTATGTTACATTTAGCATAAAATATTTTGTTCATTTAACACCATACATTCAAAACAATTTACTGCAAAAGGATTGATGTGCAGAACATGTTTACAGCTTTTGCCAACATGTATCTCACTGGAAGTTAATACTGATGTTTGATTTGTATGTTACAGAATGTACAACTGTCTCTGGAAAGTTTTTTTCTATGTTGTACTGCCAATCATGTTCTGAATTATGGGATGTTTGAAAATAAAATGTGCTATATGTGAACCTGGGACAAAATGAGTTTGTAATGAAGGTACTTAAGGTAGAATGGAAGTCAGATGACCGACACACTTGATATATAGTAGCAACTTGTCAGAACGCAATGATCACGACTTAGCTATTGTTTTTTACTGCTGCATAACTGTTGTCTTTAGACTCCGGTCACATCATGTGACTTATGATTTCTACTACTGTGAGAAACCACAGCTGCTGAGTATGAGTAAGTTGTGTTTTGACTATATACTAGGGGAATGAGAAGGGTATTGTCTGGCTAAAAGAGCACAAAGTGGCCAAGCTAGAGAGCCACCACCACTGCAGATAAAACCTACTTATGCATCCCTTACTGTAACTTATCATGTACATACAATGACATTATTTAAAAAAAGCCAATTTACCTCCAGCTACATGGGTAATTTTAATTAACAAGGAATCATATACAACACCAAACGTACATGCACAGGGATTCCTGGATTTTGTAAATAAAAACTCCCTGGACAAGATGGTCAACACACCAACCAGGGGTGCAAATATACTAGATCTGGTCCTCACTAATATGGGAGACTGCTGTACACCCCCTAGTGTAATGTCTTTTCTGGTAAGGTGAGACCACAAAATAGTATCCTTTGAAGTAAAAATAAAACCTGGAACCCCAGCTAACATTGGAATACTCAGGAACTACTCTAAGGTTAACCTCCTATTATTAAGTGATAACCTGGCAAAATTTCAAGCCTCCATAAACATTGGGAACACTGCTGCTGCCTATGTGGAAATGTTCACAGAAGCCCTATACAAGCATGTTAATAGGTGCACAGAGGCAGCTGTACCCTCCAGGAAGAAGTACAGAACTAATCAAAAAAAAACAAGCCACCCTGATGGAATCACATCATCAATAGGCTGGATAACAGAATGAAGAAAATCATACAAAAAATTAGGAGGTGTAGAACCCAGCACAGGATAAAAACACTCTCAGCAAACTACTCAGAAGACAAAAGTCTACTCAAATTTGAGGTACATTTGGCCTCCCAGGCCAAGAGCAATCATAACGCATTCTTTAGCTACGTCCAAATCCTCAAAGGTAATCCATAAGTGTGTGTAGAGCTTTTGGTTAATGGAGCCACCTATACTGCGCCAGAAGATCTAGCAAACCTACTAGCCGGCAAATTCAGATCCAACCTTACCCCTCTCTCCCCCTCAACCTTCCCTCAGGAAATACATCAAATATAACTCCCCCTACTATCACTAAGGAACAGATCCTTAATGCTCTCTCTAAGGTTAATACCACAGCATCAACGGGCCTAGACAGTATAAAAGGACGCCTTCTAAACATGAAACTTGATCCATCATTGCTATTTAACTGTAGCCTCCAAATAGACTTTATGCCTTATGAATAGACAACAGCAACGGTAATCTCTCTGCACAAAGGCACTCAACCTGGTGGACTTCTCTTAGCATGTCACCAAAGCAATGAATGAGGGCAAAATGGTTCACACTGCACACCTTGACCTGTTCAAGGCATTTGATACAACACCTCACTTAAGCATGATTTACAAATTCAAGAGGTTAAGCATAAACCCTTAAGTCACCTGGTGGATAGCCAGGTGGCTCACAGACAGGACCAGGAAATTATAATTGGCGAGTCCACCTCTATAAAGAGGTCAGTCACAAGTGGAGTCCCTCAGGGATAAGTCCTTGGACTGCTCCTTTTTTGCATTTACTTATCTGAAGTCAAGGCGAATATCAATGGCCTCTGGCTGACTAAATGTGCAGATGCTTGCAAATTAGGAGCTGTGACTGAATCCCAGATCAACACCAATGCTCACCAGGAAGGGCTGACAGACAAATAAATGGTGCAGAGCCATGGGCTAAAACTAAATACCAGGAAATGCATAATAGTATCCTTTGGGAAGTCATCCATCCCTGGTAACTATCATATTGACAACACACCTCTAAGAGTTGACCCAATAGTCAGGGACTTGGGAACACACACAAGACAATAATCTAGCCTTTGACCATCATGTATCTACAGTAGTGAGAAAATCATTCTATGTTGTGCAAATTATAAACAAAGGTATGGCATCTAGGTTTAAGGAAGTAATTGTTCCACTGCATTTGGCATTCATCAGACCTATCATTGAGTACAATGCCCCTTTGGTATGTGCCTAACCAGGCACATCCAAAAATTGGAGCATCCACAGAGGTTTCTCACTAAAAGAGTACAGAGCATAAGTGACATGTTCTGTGCAGACCACCTCAAGGCCCTATTCCTATATTCCGTCTCCTATAGGCTGTTGAAGGGAGATCTATGCCTGACACACAAGGCATTGTCAAACCCCACCCTGATGGAGATGCTGCAAATCCGCAAAACAAACAGCAGCAGAATTACCTATTCTAAAGATGTAAACCTTTGCCTGTGACATAAATAGGACCTTGTCAGAGAGTTGGGCTGCATGGCTAAGCTTAAAAAGGCTCTAGCGATCATTAGCCTAGTAAACATCTATGAACCTCTTTAAATAATACTCTTGTACAGTCATGCTCCATGGAATGGTTTGTCTCTGTGCATTGATAGGAGACAAAGGCACCATACCCATAAATATGAAACATCTATATCACAGTGGGATTGTACTTTGTGCCACTGCTGGCATTGGTGGTGTTTTTTTTTTTCCCATTCACTAGAGACATTCTTTTATATTTATGTAAAAATAAATAAAAAAAAATTATAATGGATAAGTAAAAGCTTATCTCCTCAAAGGTGAATGTGTGGGGTGAGGGGTACTTTTCGTGAAAGTCCCAATTTAAAAAATGTCCTTTTTTTGAAGATTTATTTGAAGCTTACCCCAAGTCACGTACTGGTAGCTGGTTAAAATGTTTTCAGTTTAACAATGACTATCACTGCTTCTTTTGGTTAGTTCATTTTACCTAAAGTTGGAAGTCATGCTTTGCTTATGATGTTTACTGTATAATCCTACTTTATACAGCTGACAGTGTGTGTATACATATTCTGATGTACATACACACATTATTTATTTATTTATATTTATTACTGGTGTGGAGAGCTGATCTCCACATGGACTTTTTTCAGACTCACCCCAGAAGCACTATTAAATGACTTCCATAGTCATACAGTAGGCAAATTTGAGAATGAGGGACTGTAACACTGAACTACAGGAAGAAGCTTATCAAAAGCTCATATCCTTACCCTCTTGCTAATTGCCAAGTGCATGTACGTATACACACACACACACATTTTAGCCCCTGAGAAGGAGCCATTACTTGGCCAAACCATGGCAGACATTCTGAACTTGGTCTGTCTTTCTCAGCCACCAGCAGGAATGACAGTGAGCTTTGGTTGTTTACTCTTTGAACTTTAGAAGACAGAGACCATCCACAGCTATCCCCTCCTTTGTCATTTTGGACATAACAAAAGAGGAGAGGACATATACTGGGAATACCCCCTTGCACAGGAAGACTACCTCGGACTGCCTGCTCTAAAGTGCGTTTCCCCTCAAAACATCAAAACCTAACGTGTATGTATCTTATCTTACACACGGAAACTATCCAATGCAAACTGTAACCTACCCTCGGCAAGCACATTAGCAGCCTACTGCAGCCCTTTACTCCCCAGTCCCCCCCCCCCAGTTGCTTTGTACCTTAAACTTTCCCTAAAGACCCCTGCTATATTTAAGGAATAACCAAAGGAAATAGCTTTGTAACAGTACGGCCAACTATTAACTCTGTCTCCTATCCCCATTTCACCACTAGGTGGCAGCATACAACCACTACAGTGAAAAGCACGCTTGTACATGCTTGCCATTCACACTACCATACTTAATTTTAAAGCTAATATCTTAGGTTACAGAGATATACCTGCTCTGCCCTATACTACTAAATCTGGTTATATCCCACTGCAGTTTACCTACCCTCTTACTATAACACAGTCCCAAACTACAGAGTCCCAGTAACTGATTGTTTTTAGTTGCTGTGGAATTCTCACTCTTACTTGGCTCATCCCGCTCCGTTCGCCCTGCGGGCTCACTCCACTCCCCTACCCTGCTCCCAAATCTCACCCGCCCCCAGTGCCTGTACATTTATACATAACCAAACCCCTCCTTCCAATCACATGCATCCTCCAATTAACCTCACCCATTCCAAAAACTATGACTAGTCTCTCCTCACACACATTAATCCTAACCAGCCTTATCTCCCTCTCCTGTTTAACCTTCTTTACACATCTCCCTAATACACACACACTTCAAAACCCCCAAGCCACCATCTCCTACCTCCCATTTACATCTACTACTTTTAGCCAAATTTTACCTGAACTCTATTGCTCCAAACCAACCCATTTTTTCAAACCCATCATACTCCCAACTCCAGCTTCCCATCACCCCTTTCAAATTATCAACTCTATATATTAAAAAAAAAAAAAAAACCCTCCCCCTTTACAACCCTTCCTCCCCATCTCCCACACACCACCTCCATCAGCTCTTCCTCTACATAGGTTGGTACTAGGCTATCAGCCCTAGGGCCTATACAAGCCTAGCCATAACAATTCACTGGATATTTCTTCCCACAATATTTACTTCCCTGGACCCCTGTCTAGAAGGGTGACTGACATGATCCCCGGGGTGAATTTCCTATCTCCCATCCAATCATTAAGGTTCCTTTTGAAGAAGGCCAAGGAGGCACTCTGCTTGACATGTATGGGCAGTCTATTCCAGAGTATGGGGAATGTCTGTGTCAGGAACCTATCCCTCCAGTATGTTTTGTTCATTGCGATGACAAGGTTTAGCTCCCTGGAGCGTGTGGCTCTGAGGGATTGGGATTTCTTTAAGTGGAGCATGTCCAACAGCTCAGGGTTTGACATGGCCTTGTATGTTAAGCAGAGATCGCCTCTGAGTAGACGATATGCCACCGAGTATAGCTGGAGTTTTTTTTAGACTGTCAGCATAGGCCATCTGCTTTAGGCCTGTGATTCTTTTAGTGAGGTATTTCTGCGGCCTTTCCAGTTGTTGCAGATGTCTTGTGAGGTACATACCAAATGGGGCATTGTACTCTATAATGGGTCTAATGAGGGACGAGTACAGTAGGGCAATGACCTACTTTTTTCTGGATGAAAAGCCCTTAGTGATGAGGTGTGCCACATATTTCCTGACTGTTGTTGCGATGTGGTTATCGAAGGTGAAACCACTGTCTACCTGTGTCCCTAAGTCTTTCATCACACTTTCGGTGTTTAGTGTACTGCCACCTATGTGGTAATTCATGGGTACATGTTTTTCCCAAAGAGGATAACTATACATTTCTTGGCATTAAGCTTGAGCCTATGGCTCTGGCACCAAACATCTGTTTCTGTAAGGCCCTTTTGTAGAATATCCACATCATTTGGGGATTCAATAATGGTTTTCAGTTTGCAGTCATCTGCGAACTTTGTTAACCAGAGTCCCTTAGTGTTGGCCTGTACTTCGAGAAGTAGATGCCAAACAAGAGCGGTCCCAGGACTGAACCCTGAGGTACTCCACTTGTCTGGACCTGGACTTGAGTCGGCTACTTTTACAGTCTGGGTTTTGTCAGTAAGCCAGTTGGCAACCCATCAAGTGACCTAGGGATTTATGCCCAGCTTAGTAAGTTTATCTATGATTCCAGAGTGGAGGATGGTGTTGAAGGCCTTGGCGAGGTCCAGATAGGCTGTGTGGACCACCTCATCCTCGTCCACAGCTCTGGAGTCTGATTCGAAGAAGTCAATCAGGTTCAGGAGAAAAGATCGGCCCTTCACGAACCCAAACCCGGTGGGGTCTAGTGTTTGAAGGTTGTCAATGTCTTTGTTTACAAGTTCCATGATAATGCGTTCCATGCCCTTGCAGATCAGGCTCATCAGACTGATGGGACGGTAGTTCCCAGGATCCAAGGTGGATTTCCCCTTGTGGAGTGCGATAACTGTAGCTGTGCGCCACTCAGTGGGCACGAAGCATGAGGTGAGGCTATGATTAAACATGACACTTAGGTGAGGTGGCAGTTCATTTTGTAGTTCATGTAGTACACAGCCTGGGATGTCATTTGGTCCCATGGATGCTGTATTCTTAACTTTGGAGAGTGCAGTTTCTACCTGTGTGGTCGTGATTACCAGAATTTGGCAATCTTTTGGTACTGAGATGGGCCCTTTAGGGGGTGAGAGGGGGGGGGGTGAAGTTGGTGCTAAATCTATCTGCCAGGATATTGGCAATATCCTTGGGATCAGTATATTTAATGCCATTCTGCTGTAGCTCAGAGCATATCTTTGCATTGCCATTTAGATTCTTGACATAACTATAGAATGCCTTGTGGTTGTCTTAAAATCTCTGGCAATTTTATTTTCGTAACTAGCTTTGGAGGATTTTATGAGGGATCTCAGCTTCTTACTGAGGCTGGTAAGGGAGTTTTTTGCATCCTGGGATTTTACTCTTTTCTGCAACAGTTTCTTTCTTCTGTTGTATAGTTTGTTTATGGCAGGGGACCACCAGATCGGCTTCCTTTTTTTGGAGGACAGCGCCTTGGTTCTATTTGGGATGGCACGATTCATGCACGAGTGATGTGCTCGTAAACAGTGCCTTAGTGTAGGATTCAGCAGTCGAACTTTCAGCTCCCGTCTGCATGGGTGTCATGAAGTTTGTCACTTCTGACTTGAGTAGCATGAAGTTGGCTTTGGAAAAGTTTTTTATGGAGGTTTCCTTACTGGGGGGTGGGGGTGGGGGTGGGGGTGGGATGTGGATGTCAAGGGTGATTTGTTTATAGTCAGACCTGACCAATGAGGGGGTGACCACTGGTGTGGAGCATCTATCTCCCATAATGGTAATGACCAGGTCTAGGATACTGGAGCCCCTGGTGGGACAATGGATTAGTTGATCCAGGGTGTTAGAATTTATGAATTCCAAGAACCGTTGGGAAAAGGTGTTGGTACTCGAGTAGTTTTCCCATCTCACTCTCTCTGCCAGGTGACATCCCACCCAAACCCTGGACCCAACTCAACCAGACATCTAAGTAACAACCCTAGCAAACCCCTCACACCCAAAGCCATCCGACTCACCACCTTCAATGCACAAAGCCTCAAAAATAAAATCTCCAACCTACATGCTTGGCTTGCTCACAATCAACCCGACATAACAGCTATCTCTGAGACCTGGCTTAAACCTTCCGTCATTGACAATGAAATCCTTCCTCCCGGCTACCAAATCCTTCACAATGATAAAACCTAGAAAAAGGAGGTGGAGTGGCTGTTATCTACCCCTCCACCCATACACTAACTCCATACACTAACCCCATCCCTACATTTTCCAATGCCAAAATAACAATAGGCTATTTAAAACTTAATTTTAAATCTTTATCTATCAGCTCCATCTATATTCCCCCAGGCAATAATACCAAAACATTAGAAGACATACTATTCTGGTTTAGCTCCAATATCAAACCCGAAACCTATATCCTTGGCAATGTTAACATTAACTGGGCCTCTCTCAACTCTGACACCCCATCCCATTCAATCAATCTATACAACTTCACCGAACTTATAAACCTTCCAACCAGGCCAAACAAAGATGTAACCTCTGGTACCATCATAGACTGGATACTCACTACCCATCCCTACCTTGCCTCACATGCCAGTCTTCTACCCGATCCTCTCAGCAACCACCTACCTGCCTTCGTTTAACACATCCTCCCCGCCACAAAAAACACCAATATATCCCGCCACAAGAACATCACCAATATATCCAATCTCGCAACTTATCTGCCTTCAATTCTGAAATATTCTCAGAATGCCTGAAACACACTGACTGGTCACCCCTACAAACTCTCCCACTAGACAATGCAGTATCCTATTTTAACAATGCATTCTTAACCATCCTAAATCAACGACCCCCCCCCCCCCCTTAGATCCAAACAAATCAAATCAAATCCCTGCCCCTGGCTATCCTATCAAACTAAAAATATCATGCATCAATGAGACATAAAATGGAAACAATACCAAAAACAAAACTCCACCAACTCCCTCCTAGAATTTAAACTGCGGAACTTAGCCAAGAAATTAAAAACTAAAGATCGCAAGACCTACTACAACAAACTCCAATCCATGCACTCATCCAATCCAAAAAAATGTGGAGCTCTATTTCCTCCATCCTTCACCCTGGCAAAAAAAGCAACCCGTGCCCAGACCCTACTCTCACCAACCTAGAAACTGCCACAAATTTCAACCAATTCTTCATAGATTGCATAGCAAAACTATCCACCTCCTTCCCTGACCCCACTCCTGCCCCCCTCCCCCCACCAGCAAACCTCCTCCTACCTCCCACTTTACCCTAAAACCCATCCCAACAAACACAATGAAAAGACTTCTCCTCAAGCTAAAACCTTGTCGTAATGCACAAGACAATCTACCTCCCACCTTCCTCAAGAAATCTGCTGAAACCAGCAGATCAATACAGGAATCATACGCCCCAACCATCTGGCGCCAAGCATACATCATCCCACTACACAAAGGTGGCAAAAACAGACAACCAATTTTAGACCCATAGATATACCCCCCCCCTCTCAAAAATACTAGAAAAAACTATCCATGCACAAATCATGCAACATCTAAACCTAAACAAACTCCTCTCCCACACCCAACACGGCTTCCACCCTGGCCACAGTACCATCACTGCCCTCCTTTCCTTTCTACAGACAATCAACCTAGCACGTGATAATGGTAAATATGTACCATCATTGTTTTTAGACCTCTCAAAAGCATTCAATACCATCTCCCACTCCTTACTCCTATCCCAGCTCTCATCCTTGCATCTCTCCCCCGCCACCCTTGCCTGGTTCATCAGCTACCTATCCAACCGCAAACAAGCCGTCCAGTGGAAAGAATATACCTCTCCTTTCCTATCTACACCCACCAGGGTCTCTCAAGGTTCAGTACTAGGCCCTCTGCTCTTCAACATATTTATAAACAACTTCCACCTCTCCATCCCTGAAGCCTCCATTATCCAATATACAGAGGACTCCACCATCATCTCCTCAGCCTCCTCCCCCCTCTGAACTGCTACTAAAAATCCAACTTGCCTTTTCCAACATAGAATCCTGGATGAAATCCAATCACCTTGCCCTAAACGCTACCAAAACAAAACTAATTATCTTTACCCCCACTAGAAACTCCACTTTAGACAGAAACCTATTCTGCATTACAAGCCAAAATAAACCCCCACTGGAAATGGTTCCCTCGACCAAACTGCTAAGCATCATTATTGACAAAAACCTAAAATTTGACTCCCACGTATACTCTAAGAAAACCCATCAAAAAAATTGGTCTCCTATGCAGACACAGCCACTATCTCAACCCCTCCACCCAACAAACACTTGCAACTACCTTCCTCCTCCCATCTCTCATGTATGGCACTCCCCTATTTACCAACCACCAACTAGGCCTGCGCTCCAAACTGAAATCCTGCTACCACAAAATTAGCAAATTTCCAACCAACTCCAAAAATTCATCTCATCACTGCCACTCACTACTTATCCTCATATGGCTAGAACTCCCCAACTACCTTAGATACTTGCAAATTACCACTAACCATAAGCTCATCTTCAAACCTGCTGCCTGTCCATCCCTGGCCACAGCCCTAATGCCCTACACTCCCTCCCGGTCCTTAAGATCCAAGAGCCAGGATCTTAAGATACAGGCCAACACGGAAGGACTGTGGCTGACCAAGTTCGCAGATGACTGCAAACTGGGTGCCATAATCGACTCTCCAGCCGACACAAGCATCCTCCAAAAGGGCCTCATAGAAACAGACAACTGGTGCCAGAGCCATGGCCTCAAGCTAAATGCCAAAAAGTGTATAGTCATCCCCTTTGGCAAAAACAAATTGCCCACAAATTACCACATAGGTGGAAATCCATTAAGTACAGAAGAAGTAATTAGGGACCTGGGGACCCAAGTTGATAGCAATCTCTCATTTGACAACCACGTGGCCAAAGTGGTTAGAAAAACATTTTATATAGCCCACCTAATCATGAAGGGATTCACATCTAGATCAGGGAGGTCATCGTGCCTCTTTACTCATCCCTCATCAGGCCCATAATTGAGTACAATGCCCCTTTTGGGATGTACCTTACCAGACACCTGCAGCAACTGGAAAGACCCCAAAAGTACCTCACCAAGAGGATCAAAGGGCTCAAACAGATGCCATATGCTGCCCGGTTAAAGAAACTCCAGCTCTACTCAGTGGCATACCGCCTGTTCAGAGGAGATCTGTGCCTGATGTATAAAGCCATGTCCAACCCGGAATTAATGGACATGCTGCACCTCAGAAAATCCAAATCCCATCGAGCTACGCGCTCGAGAGACTTGAACCTCAGCACTGAAATAAATAGGACATGCTGGAGGGACAGATTCATAACCCAGAGGCTTCCTTCACTCTGGAATAAAATCCCAGTCCAGGTTAGGCAGAGTCCCTCATTGACTCTCTTCAAGAGGAATCTTGATGAGTGGATGGGAGATTGTAGGTTTACCCCGGGTATCACTTCTGTGTCACTGTTAGATAGAGGCATAGTATACTAACCTCGAAAAAGGGCATAGCAAAATAAATTTAAAATGGGTGGCGAAAGCCAAACACATTCTGGCTAGGCTTATAAATGCCCTAGGGCAGATAGCCTAGTATGAACCTATGAACCTATGAACCAAAATCTGCTTCAAGTACACAAACCATCTCATCACCCAGGCCAACTATTACTAGCCTGCACAATAGCTAAATTATGGAACTCTCTCCCCTCTCCTCAACTACGCAACATGCCTAACCATAATAACTTCAAAACCCACCTTTTCTCACACCTGTCCTCCAAATGGGAATGTCCTTCTCATGCTCCTACCTAAAGCACCTCCTTCAACTTTTTTCCCTTTTTATTACTCTCTATTTTTTTCCCAAAAGAATCTATAGATACATGACTACTACTGAGCATTTTCTTTGCCAGACTGATTTAAATGTGCATAATTTGATTTCCTATTCTACTAAAGCTACTTAATGCTTCTGACTGAATACTGTTCTATAGATATTATTGGAATGTAATGTAATGTAATTTTCTTGTGGAGCTTTTCTCCCCGGGCCTCCACTGAAAACGGGCCAACATGGCCCAGTGGACTCTCCCGGTCAACAAATGCAATAAATAAACTGGGACAGGTGAGACAGATAATTAAAAGTCCGACAGCCGAAAGGGTCAGAAAATAACATCGTCTTGTGTACCCTAATGAACATTTTGGATTCCTTATCTATCAGCTAGGTGCTGTGATCACTAAAAATTACAGTGGACCAAAGATATTACAAAGAGATCTGTATTAAGATGCTTAGGAAGGATGTCCCTCCATTCCACTGGTAGCCTATAGATTGCATCCACTTTGTTATGTAAAGAAAGAATCTAAATGTGGTCCAGACCACACCAAAAAAGTGTCATCCCTTAAGGACATGTTCTGCCAGGGAGTGTGGGGTGGGAGGGAATTTGTTGAACAAGCGCTCTTTATCATTCTTTCATTGAAGACTGGTTCAACCGTTTTATGGAATAAGGCAGAGGGGGAAAGCAGTCTACAAGCAACTGTGGGCCAGAGTGTCAACCCAAAGAAGTAATACAGAATACAGCAACAGGGAAGACAAGTCATATTATCAGTATTAGATGATCTACAAGAAGACCTTTTTACAATGGCTGAACGTTGGGATTTCTTCAACTATCCTCAAACTGGCAGCATTCTCTCTCACACCCCTCCTGCCTCCACATGCCAATGCATCTTAAGAAAGAAAACCCAGCCCTTGTATCCCTTAGTTTGACCCTTAATGACAAAGCAAGTCAACTTTTAAGATGCAATGACACAATAAATAAAGCATTTGTCCAACTTAAAGAAATCCATCCATATACAGAGGAAAGGTAGGCCATCCAGACAGAGGAAAATGACATATGGCAATAAGAACACAGAATGCAGACATCCTTTGCAAATCATTGTTATGGTGAGTGTCTGAAATCAGATTCCTAGAACCTCAAGCAATGACACTAACAAATCAGGAACTAAATGCAGGAGGAAGCTCTAAAGCCATTTATGCTGCATAAGCACACAAAACTAACAACAAATGCAACTTAACCATACCTTAACTGCTTACTCTATGTATTTATGTATTTATTTATTGGTACCCTTGGACCTCATGGTACCAGTGTTGCTCCCAGTACCCAAAGTCCATGCTGGATCTGCCAGCCATCTTCCTATCCCCCTGGACCTTTCCAATATCTGCAGGGGATGGTCTTGGATACTAACAGCATCCTGGGAGCTTGCCTGTCTGTGCTTCTGTCCAGAAGAGGAGGGTCTTTTTTTTTCCTTATAACATCCTATTCCACTATCCTTTTTCTCTATGTCTGACGGCAACCCCCCTCTATAGACCACACCTCCTCTTAGGGAGTGTCATTGATGAATGTCCCCCCTCCCAAGACGGGTACACCCATCCCTCCCTGCCCTGCTGCTCCATTAGTCACCCAAGCTGCTACTTGAACCTGGTTTGGCTGGGCCATAGTGGCATCTTTATCCCTATACACTGCTTACTCTCAATACTGCTACTATGGCTAAATTTTCTGCATGTGTTTTACTCTTCAAGTTGCTGTTACTGATGCATTTTATTTCTGTTCATATATTATTTTATTTCTGCCTTTGCTTTGCACTGTGGCTAAAACGAGTCTTCAGACCAGCAAACTCATGTGGTTAACAAATGAATGAATAAATAAAGGCAAGGGTAAAGAAGGTGAAGTCATGAGATGCCAAAGTGTCAAAGGAGGCCTAACTCTTGGAATCAGAGTTCAAGCAATAATGTTCAGTAAAGATGCAAAAGAAATAGGCAAATGACTACAAAACAGATGTCCATAGCTGATGCATTTTAAAATAAGCAATGGAAGCAGCTACACTGCTGGTGGAACATTTTTCCCCAGTAGATTTTCCAGTACTGGTAGTTCAACACCTGATGGCAAAATAAAAAAAATTGTAGTCTATTGGAAAGGGTTGACTTTGCAACCACAATCACTTCTTTCTCTGGAGAAAAAGAGATGAACAGCTATTCTGTATTTCTAGTTTCCTGCTTCCTCATCAGGTCGCTCTCCAGTGAATACACAACTGAAGAATGAAGACCTGTTTCTTCCAGGATTCCACCCCTGTGAATAAAAAGTGTGCTACAAATGGAATGTTTAGAAACAATTGTGATACCATTTTCTTGAAGAAGTCAAAATGTCAAAAGGGAACCTGTTCCTTCTGAAAATCTAAATGGAGCTCCCTAGAGATAACACCTTGCATCCTCGAGGTTCTATTAAGAGAGGTGATAGCCACCAGAAAGAGTATCTTCCAAATGTCAGAGTCACTAAATCAGCAAAGTAAACCAAAAGATATTGACACCTTTTAACGAACTGTTTAACCATCAATGCTGTGCCACAACTATGTTCTCAACAAAGTCACGATGTACAGAAACACCCAGAAGCATGCACTATGACCATGGAATAGCAAAACACTAAGAAGCATGTACTATGACCATGGAATAGCAAAACACTAAGAAGCATGCACCATGACCATGGAACAGCAAACTGCCAACACATGTGGTCTGAGATACATCAAGATCACTTTCAGTGCTCAATAAACAAGGCAGCATTAGGATATCTCTCTGCAGAGATGGAGAACCTGTTCCACTCAGTATAATAAATCTGATGAGTGGAAAACTTCCCAAGAGCCACACCACTTCCAAACTCCATTCACAAGCATAGGATCTAAGAAAAAATGCTAGGTCCTAAGGCAGAGCCAGCTGCTGAGTCAACAAAGGGGGCCTTCTTTAGCTTGAACTGGGACAATTTCCTGTACTATGGACCTACGAAACTAAAACAGCACCCTCCTCAGCAATCATGGGGCATGAAGGTGAGCTTTATTTATTTATTTTCCATGCATTACTCAGGTAGGTGAGCTGGTCATTTGATTATTTTCATTCATGAATGGAGTACCTGAAAAGTATAACCAAACGCACATTTTTATAGTTGTAAAAGAAGGTATATGCAAGAATATACAACGTAAAAGAGTTAACACAATAAAGCTGCAAAGTATAAACAATACACTTTAGAGCACATACTACACTATTTCTGAATGTATTATAATAATGAACTGTAACAGTACTTAACTCTGTTAAGGAATAATGTGGGAAGATAGCATTCACTTAGTTTGGGTTATGAGGGTTATGAAAGCCTATACATTCAGATTCATTAAGTGTTCATTGAGTGCAGTGTTTGAAGGCCTCCATCTGTTTCTCACTTTGTTTGAATTTTGGATTAACCAAAGTAAGGAGATCCTGACTGCTAATGAGGTTGCAGTTTGATTCTACGACTAGAAAAAAGTATTTTTAAAGGTGGGCAGTAACCAAGATAAAGAAGGTTAAACATCAATGTACTAAAAAAAACTCAGTTATTGGAAGCCAGCAGAATTTTAATTATGTTGCAATGGTGGGTATTGTGGTCAGTTAGTATTGCAAATATGTTGCAATGGTGAGTATTGTGGTCAGTTAGCATTGCAAATATGAAAAATTTGTTTCATCCATTTGAAGTTTGTCAGTGTTTTGGGATGACTGCAAGCAGCGCACAGGCACTGCATATTCTATGTATTATGACATTGTTTAGCTATGGCTGGGCATGCTGTGGGAGAAACAAGGTGAGAGGTCTGGTAACATATTTAACCTGGGATGTAACATTAGCTGTAATGTTATCGGTATGCAGATAAAGTGAAGTGTCTACAGTAGCCTTAAGTACTTCAGATGAGTGAAATTTGTAATTAGGTTACCTTTAGTGTCCTTTAAAGACAAAGTTTGAGTAGGTTTTTGTGGGGTACATAAAAACATTAACTTAGTTTTTCTCCTAGCTGAGTTGAGTAGCAGTTTATTATTCTGAAGCCAAGTGCAAAGGTCAGTGAATTCTCTCTCTAGATTTGACTGAAGGGAGATGTGTGTACTGCTGGATTCTATCAGAAGGCTGTGTACACTATAGGATTTCTTTGTTTAAATCATAGCATCACACCACCAGCAACCTTGATGCCTGTACATGATAGCTCAGTCTGTTTCCAGTAATCACTAAAATGTGTGCGTCTTTGGTCCTTCTCTGAATTTTGCAGTCAGACACAGAATCAGAAACAATCATTAAAAAAAAGAATATTTCATGCCACAGGAGGAAGAATAAACATTTATCAGCTATGGCATGTCTATTCCTAATGTCAGAGAATAAATTTTTTTGGGTCTGACACTAGATCCCTCTCATAGCTTTACAGTTCATATTGAAATTATTTTCTCTAAGGTACTGTCTCAGCCCCTGTTACTACAACTTCTATAATCAGAAATGTTCTGCTGTCCAAGCTAGAATATGGAGGGCCCCTACTGTGTCTTCTCTCAATGTATAGCATTCAAAAACTGAAAACAAGATAAGCAGATTCATCTTACCTAGCAGACTCTAAAAAGCATCACTGTGGTATTCTAAAGGGAATCACATGACTCCCAGTCCAACCTACAACCCTGCTGCTGCTAAGTACTTTACGTTTCAAAATACTGAAACATGGTTACTGCCCACCACTAAGGTGCCATTCAGGGAATTAATCTACTCTATAAGAAACAGGAAGATAGCCTAATTCGCGCTAGACCGTCACTCAAACAAGCTAGCAGACAAATAGTATCTTCAAGATTATGACCTCCAACATGGAACCAACTGACCAGCAAAATTTTTAATCCAAGAACTTGGTGCTTTTAAAACTTCACTAAAAGAGTATCTTCAAGGAGACAGTAAGTGTACTTGCTTTTATGGTAAAAGCTAATGTCTAATAACTAGTCAATAAATAAACTGAACTCTTACACATTTTACATTAAATAATATCTGGATTTGAAGCTCAAATGCACATCTGTACATAGTGTATATACTGCATAAAATAATTTTATCATATTTGTCATTTTTTTCTCTAGGAAGTATAGATCTTAGTAACTGTCAGATCATCAAATTATATACTCTTGCTTAGATGTGGTAATTTGCAAATCTGTAAAATTACATGTTTCGTTTATGTGAATTTATGTAAATTCTTGCTAACTGCTATGATAAGCTTGGTTGTGACTGAAAAGGGTCAAATGACCAGTTCACTCGCCTTGTAAGCAACTGAAAATGAAAAGAAATAAAAAAAATACCGTAATTTGTTTGCTGGTATGAGAAAGGTGGGAGAACCATACACTTCCAACATAGCGGGCAGGTTGTTCCTCAAGTATTCCAATGCCAAATCTTATCCAGACGGGATTCAAGGAATAAAGCTACAGCATTGGCAGTCTGTCAACAAATTCACTTCTCTGGGCCTACTAAATACTTCAAAAGTGATGCTTCTCCCTGATGCTCAGCCCCCATGGTATACAGGAATAAAGCCATGACTATGATCCAGATGACCTGTGTTGGATTAGTGCCACCAATGTTCAAGGATCTCAATGAGGCAGGATGCGAGTGAGTGACTGATCCCAGCTTGCTTATCCAGGGGCGAGGGAGGTAAGTTTGGACTGCTGTTTTGTTGGCAGCTGCATAAATGCAGGTATGTTGCCCACAGCAAGGAGCCTAGCAATGCTTAAGGTTTTCCGCATGTCTAAGGTGGCTTGTGCAGTAGAGTCTGCCTCCTGAAGCAACCCTAGTGCAGCTTTCAAAGGCAAGGATGGGAATGGATTGAAGTGCACATACAAAACAATCCTCACCCATATACTGAAATATGGCATTATTTGCCATACAACCCTTGCCTGCCAAAGGGAATAAATGGACTAGTAGACTCTTGGCACCGGAAAAAACTAATTGGGTCAACTGGGTGTATGATCGGGCTTGGTGGTCATTAAGGGTTGTGGCCAAAAAAAAAAAAGATATGCAAAAACAAAAATGATGTTTCTCTCTATGACTCACTGTAAGACACAACTTTTCTGCACAAAGGGTGCTAAAGTGTATTAATCTACTTGTTTTTGTGCCATTCCATACAATGGCTGTTTGACTAAAGTAGACTGGCTATTGGCTTTGATCAGTGTTCCATTTTCAAAAGTTTCAGGGCAACAAACACTGCTCACAGCAACAGTTAAGCAATGTGGAAAATTCCCCTCTTTGGTGGACCCCTTTAATCAGCCCTCCCTCAGAGTACTTAAACTAGCTGCTTCCTTAACCTCAACTATTTACCTTATCGTCTCTTTTTTCTATACCTCCCCAGTCACTACCCCTTTATTCTAACACTCTCCTTATTCCACTTCTGTCGTGTCTCCTTTCTTTCCATAGCTAATGTATACCCCTATACACTAATCAGTCGCATAACTTTTACTCTAAAAGTCGCTTCTGCCTGTTAAAAGGTCACATATTTTTCTCTCTCTCTTCTCCCCTTCTTCCATCTGTTCACTATATCTTAGCACTTTTTCTTTCCACTTCTCCAACACATTCAAATATATTTGCTGCTGCCTCTCTCTCATTAGATCCCCAATTATAATCTCTTCTGGAACTCTCAGCCTCACAATCAATTTTTACAAAGTTCTCTATTCCCACCTCTGTTGCTTTCTCTCTCTCTCTCTAAATGTACACTCCTTTCCCTCCTCCTACCATTTTTCTCCCATATCTTCTATCCAATCTTTTAACTTCCATACTTCTCAAGTCTTGAATAACATTTACCATTACTGCATACATCTTAAACTTAGGCATGCCACATTTTCGTGTTGCCTTCTGGACCATTCTTCTTTCCATTCCAATCCTACTCCTCTTTATTTATCTAAGGATTCAATAAAGTGTACAAGGGCCTCTAAAACCATGTACACATCATGGAGTGAAGCACACACGATGGCACACAGTTTTGTACTGAATAAGTGGCTGTACATGCTGTGTATAGCTGCACAAATGCGGTAAACATTGTGGCATGCTAATTACAGCATAAGCAGCTGAACTGTACGTTAATCAAGCAATCCAAGATGGAGGAGCTATTCCACAAGCTATAAAGCAACTGTGTAGACTCAGTGCTGCTTTTCCTCTGTAAATTCCAACAACTACTGAAATACAGCCATGAAAACTAGGCTACCCTGAAAGAATGACAGGGGCTGCTGTTGCTGTTATTCAGTTGTGTATGTGCAGCAGGCCCATGTCTGTGCTGCTGCTAATAGACCATAGCCAAGGAGAATTGTGTTTAGATCCTGTTTAACTTTTCACAATCTACATAGAGTAGAAACTGTACAACACTACAGGGTGGATACAGACACACTACAGGAACTCTGCAACCTCAGATGTCTTCAACGGAGAGCAAGGGCAAACCAAGGGGAGCCAATCCCAGTGGAGACTAGGGTATGTGTTGCACTTAGAATTTTAGCTACATGAACCTTCCAGAGACCAACAGGGGACATATTCTGGGGGGGTGTCACAGGCATCAGCATCCACTTCATTAATTGCCACGTCATGTGTATAACTAAGGGAATCATCCTGGATGTGCGTGCAGGCAAACCACGCAGTTACGACAACTCGCATATCTGGCACAACTGTCAATTGTACAAGATGTTTACTAGAGGGGACATCCCACAGGGTCATTTACTGGGATATGCAGATTATACACAGGAACCGTGGCTGATGACGCCCATCAGAAATGTACACACACCAACTGAATAATGCTATAATAAGGCACACACACTCAAACAAGAAATATCATAGAGCATGTGTCTGAGCTGCTGAATTTGCAGTTCTGGTGCCTACTTACATCAGGGGGGAGCCTTGCAAAACAATCCCCGTACAGGTGTTGAAATATTCACCGTCTGTGCCTTGCTTCACAACATTACTCTGAGAAAACAGCTTCAACAAGAACAGGGGAAGGGACACATCCCATCACCACTGGCAAGGTCACCACAACCGCACGCATGTAAGAAGTCAGAGGAGGAACCAGCAGGCACTGTGGGTGTAGACAGACATAGGCATGCACAATATGACTATGCACTGGCCAAAAGGCAATGGATAGCAGACCTGCTCACCACCTAAGGGGCTAAAATCTTCATCCTATACGCATACATACAGTAACATTGATGCCAGGCAGCACTCACAACCTTTATTTACCCATGTAATGGCTGCGCACTGCTAGCATCAGATAGAGTCAGCCCTGAACTAAAACTCTTACAACTGCTGGACTTCCAAACTAAGTGCTGAACCTGGAATAGAAAAATAAATGTCTAAGAATACAAATGAATGGCATATCCTTGCTTACTGTTACTTGGTAATGTAAACAAGTATAAGGTGGGTGATTTTTACAGCAATTACATCAAGACCTTACGTGAATATATGTGTCCTCTATCAACTAATATGGTTCATGTATCCAAGATTCATTCACTGCATGTCCATGGCTTGGCCTCATACTTTTGTAATGGCAAATCCTTAAACAGTAAAGTCAGAAAATAATGAGACAAATTTCAGTTTCAGTCTTCATATCCTTCAGAAAAAAAAAACAAAAATAGTAATGCAAAACCTGTCACTCTATCAACTATCTAAATCTGCAAGACCACAGTGTTTAAACACTCTCCCCACTGTTGGACCTTTGACACCTTTCTTTATGGCTTGGTCCAGCTTTGTTGGTCTAAGAGTTTGGGAGGGATGTACACATTACAAAAACCTGTAAGAAGCAGTATAATTTGCAAAACAGCATCACAAACATAACAAACTAAGCACTAAGTCAGCTATGCACCCTGAGAATCAGACAAAAGACGTGTGTATCCCTGAATCCATAAGATAGAAAACAAGGATATGGTACAGTTATCATTTACACAGGGTGTTTTGTGGGAGGGCAGGAGGTCTAGGATGACACAAAAGATAGGGAGTGCATGCGAGTCAGAAAGAGAAACAGGCAGACACATTTGGATAAAGTATCAAATGGCCACTGAGACAGAATGAGCTGTAAGCCTCGTGACTGACCCATGTAACTATTATGTGTGTGTCTGTATGGGCACTCCAGGTGAAACTGAGAGTGTCTGCAAGAACACAGCCAAGATCTGTGCTAGCTCTATGTTCTGATATGTCAGACAGGTGTGAGAAGTGCATGGTACAGGTGACAGTTCATTGTCGTTGTTCCTGACCCAAAGAACTGGATCTGCCAGGAGTTGCACTAGCACATCCACAGTGAGATGCACTATTGCTACCTGAATGTGACTGATATCTGCTGGACAAGCTCTCCTCAACAGTACGTCCAAGACCACAACCCCATGGCCTGCCACGTTGGGATGTGGACACCTCAACCACTGATGAAGCAGTGGAAGTAGTCCCACTAAGGGAGTGTGACTGGACATGGCCATGTTGGCTAGCATCAGATGATGTGGTCTGACCTACGTCCATGTGGATGCCATCCCCCTCCCAGCAGATGTTCTATCACAGACACCACCCCTTCCGTGTT
Organism: Protopterus annectens; assembly: GCF_019279795.1. Classification (NCBI taxonomy): domain Eukaryota; kingdom Metazoa; phylum Chordata; order Ceratodontiformes; family Protopteridae; genus Protopterus; species Protopterus annectens. The sequence continues at coordinate 388,523,051 of NC_056729.1, forward strand.
ATTCATCCGATCCATTGAATCAGCAGCACTGTGGATGCAGTCATGCATGTCAGAGTGAGCCACATTCTACAACCCTAAGCATTTTCTTGAAGGCCCTATTGGAACATGCCTGCAACTCCATGACGGACCTAGACATACATAAAGTGGCACAGAAAGACACACCCAGATCAGATGGAACATGTACAGCAAGCCTCCTCTGAGCACACCTAACAACTCTCCTGTGCGGCACCACACCCACTTTAGCCAGAGTCAACAGGGGCTGAAGCAGCAGAAATCACACTACCCTGATCAAGTGTCTCACCCTCCAACTGTCCAATATCTGAGGGCTCACAGGAATAGGTTTGTGTAGGCCTACTGGCTGTGCCCGATGGAATTACAGGGGATGGCTGAAAATCAAATGCAGTGTCAGATTCAACCTCTGCACCCTCCCCCCAACTGTGCCTGTGTTTGGCCAAGATCATCATCAGAGTCTGCTGATACTCTGACAGGTTGTAAGAGAACTACAATTCCACTACAAGGATCACCTGTGATAATAAGCAACAAACACAGGAAAGAAAGTAATAGCTACACTACTAAAGTTTAATATTTGCTAACAAACTAACAATGGTGCTGCTATCGCAGACGGTACAGCAATACATACAACGTCCTGATGCCCACCTCACACATACAGATAAATACATATTTCTGTCAAATTCTCATCAGTACTGAAATAAAAATGTTTGGCTTACCATGGGCAGATGACTCCACACTTCCTAGGGAGGATGGTCCTGGAAGAAGTAAAGCAAAATGTAAGGACACCATCATCACAATAACATTGTGGGGGGGGGGACTTTTTGGCCTTTATATGTCCATTAACAATACATTTAACTGAAACTTGGATGGCACATCCACACCACGCCCATGTGTAATTAACCAGAATGTGCTGTTAACTGTATCAATCAGACAAAAGACTTGTGTATCCCTGAATCCAAAGGATAGAAAACAAGGATATGGTACAGTTATCATTTACACAGGGTGTTTTGTGGGAGGGCAGGAGGTCTAAGCTGACACAAAAGATAGGGAGTGCATATGAGTCAGAAAGAGAAACAGGCAGACATTTGGATAAAGTATCAAATGGCCATTGAGATAGAATGAGCTTTAAGCCTCGTGACTGACCCATGTAACTATTAAACTAACTTAACTACTGCTTTCAATATTTTATTAAAAAAAAATCTTTATGTAAGCTCATCCTGGGACAGGCTTGTCCTCCCTGAAACAGCAGCACCAACATCAATCACATGCTTTTGTCCACTTTCCACTGAGCTCTCTGGATCCCCAACAGTGGACAGGAACTCTTCATTTGGTGTTAGTGATGGCTCTGTAGCAGTACCCCCCACCCCAGTAGCCAGCTGTCCACAGGCCACTATAGCTGATCTCCTCTGGGCCAATGAAATCATGTCACTGGCCCTGTAATCATACCTTACCATGATCATATGTCCTCCTGCTCTCTCCAACAGCACTGATGTCATTCACTATCTAGTTCCAAATATGCATTCTTCCAGATATATCACCATGTCCTATCTCAAGCAGAAAGGCACAATGTTGATGAAAGGCAAGAACAATCATGTCTTTCTCTGAGTCACTGAGGGCGGGTCTGTAGTGATTGGAACGCTTGGGTAACAGTCCTAGGTGACATAAAACACAAATGAAGGATACTACACATAAATATCACATAAATAAAAGTCCTTCTTAGATATAACAATTATTTTTCAATACCCACTGGAGAAACATAACACTTCGTTTATTCAAATATAAAAAAAGGGTTATAACATATCACAGTCACACACCAACCAAGGTTTGATCCAAAACAAGGACTAACAATAGCAAAGCAAACCTTTGTAAAAAAAAAAAATTGATTGTGGAAACACAGAAATGGAACTAGGCTCCCCCACCTCCAAAACAGCAGGCAAACGGCATTTTGTACCAAACGAGGATAAAATATCAGTCAATTGTTATAAGTGCTTTCAAACAAACTGTCACAAAAACATGTGTACACATTTACCACAGAACATTCAGTTTTATGCAACAGCTAGTCACCTCTGTCTGTGGCCAGCACTCAGAGTTGTATATAGGCCATCCTAGAAGGCTAACACCCCTGTGTCTTTGACAATATAGGACATTTACATTTCACTGAAAACACAATATGAATGTAAAGAAAAAAAACAGCTGTAACATTAGCACTTGTGCTGAAAGTTAATAAGGCTGTGCATCTGGGAAAGTAAGATATTCTAACAAAAATACCTATGTAATCATTAAACTTCTAAGAAGTCCATACAAATAAAATAGCATTTGTTAATGCATATATTTTCTTAGCGACATATCAGCATATCCAATATATAACTGAAAAATGTAATCATACCTTACCATGATTAATAGTCTTCTGTACAGATGAATCCAAAGTATTAGCAAATCTTCTGTGTTATCCATGTAAACGAGTCTCCTCACCTTCAGGTTCCCTAGCTACACATTTCCCTTTTTATAGTGTAGTTTCAGGTCTGTGAGCATAGTGAAGATGCAAATGAGGGGTGAACTCATTAGATCTGCTAAATGTCAAATTCCTGGCTCTGTGTAGCAGATGTAAACGTAGTGCAGGCACACAGTGTTTGTTGCTAATGGAATGTAACTGTGAATGATTACTGGTAAGGAGAAGGAAAACGCAACAACAATTCAGACTCTTTTACCTCCAGTGGGTAGGTCAGTCAGGTTACTCTTACAAAGTGTAGAAGTAATTGTATCAAGGTTTTAAATGCTAGTAAGCAGCACATGTTTTACAGTTTCTGTTCAGTAATATCCAAACTCCTCTGCCTTTGTTGAAAACTGTATATTACTGCCATTTAATATTCTCATATATTTTATGGACAATAACACAAATTTTATGGACAATGACACAAAATGCCTTACTGACTGCATACGTCAGATTACTGCTCAGATAAGAGAAGCATGAACACCATACAAAACAAAACAGAGCTGCATCATTTCGAATAACAGTCATAAATGGTTGTGTGATCAATCATTTATCTGAAATTAACACATGTACAAACTCAGAAGTGTACAAGTGCCATATGACTTAATACTGTGGATGATTTGGGACTTGCTTCTATGTACAATGATTTTCATTCCTGCTGCAAAGTTGTTTTTGTGGCAAAGAGGGATAAGACACCCTTACTGTACTGTGTAGGTTCATTGGTCGAGAGCTCAAATCCAGACTTGTACAAAAATCGTTCAAGCCAATTCCCATGCACACAGTCTATCTCACCATCCTCTTTCTCCTAGCATCAACACACTACCTTACCTCATACCAAACCATACTTAATGGTACCTTAACTACCCCTTAAAACCATACTTCCTCTCACACACCTCCCACCCATCACTACAGCCTACACATATCACCAAGTAGTTACCACCACATTATTCTCCATCTCCCTCAGGAAGACTCCTCACAATCTCTACCAAATCACTTACTACAAATAGATACATAGCCATTCTAACCACACTCAAACCATATTAGCCATCAACTGATCCTAGCTGGAGACACACCCCAACCCAGAGCCAAACCCTTGCACAGATACTCCATCTATTCCATTTCTCTCACCCAACCAATCTCCCATCTCTACACCAAAAAATAGCCTTCTACTACTTAACTTAAATATCATAAGCATAAATAACAAAGTGCACCTACTCCATGCTTTGATATCGACCTATTCCCCCAATTTACTATCCTTAACTGAAACATGGTTAAAACCCACAACACCAGATAGTGAGTTCCTCTCACCTGGGTACAACGTATTACAAAAAGATAGACTATCCAAAATAGGGGGTGGGTAGCATTACTTTACAAAAACAACCTAAAAATGTGTACTGTTTATCCTCCAATCCATTCTCTCAATACTTCTGAACTTCTCCTAGCCAAACTCAAACTTGTCGACAAAAAATCCATCAATCAATGTTATCACTGGCTATATACCACCAGGCAACAATATTCCCTCCCTAGAATCCCTCCTACACTGGGTTAATCAAAATCTTCCTCAAGAAACCATCATCCTAGGTGACTTTAATATTGACTGAACACTTCCTCAACCACTAACCCCACCAACCATATTAATCTCTAAAGCTTCTCCCAAGTCATTCAATCTAGTATTAGGCCAGGAAATGCTAAAATCAAAGAAGGTTTCCTAGATTGGATCTTGATAAGTAAGACCAGTACTCCATACCAAGCAGGAGTCCTTCCGGACACCCTTAGTGACCACCAATCTACCTTCTTACTAAAATACAAAATCCATGCCAACTCACCCGACTAATACAAACTACTCGGAACAAAAATTACTTTGACCCAAACAAATTCAAAATCGAACTAAAATACCATAATTGGAACATACTAAAATAAGAACCCCTAGAAGAAGCTGTAATCCAATTCAACAACACTTTTCTAAAAATCCTAGATGCCATGCCCCACCTCATACCACAAAACTCAAAATGAATACTGCCCCACTGGATCACCAAAGAGACTAAAAATAAGATTTCTCAAAGGAATAGAGCCTGGCATCACTGAATAGCCACAAAACCTACAGCAACTAGAGAACAATTCCAAAAACTTAGAAACAAAACCAAAAAACTATTCTCCAGGATAAAAAGAATTATTTCCTACATCTGCAAAACAGGCACCAAAACACCCCCAAAAAATTCTGGGCAGGAATAAACAAACTACTTCACCCCGGCAAAACGTCCTCCCCATCGCCAACCTCCACAGGCGAAATCACCAACATACGTGAATCATTAAACAAATACTTCATAGAAACCATCTCTAAACTAGCTCAACAACCTACTACTACTACCAATATCCCCAAATCTGCAGTCAGTCCCCAAACTACCTTCCAATTCCAACACATCCCTACCAATTATGTCAAACCATTACTATCCAAACTTAAACCTACTACCCTAGCAGCGGATGGCATCCCAGCAGAATACCTCCAGTTGGCTGCTAATGAACTTGCCTACCCAATCTCTATTCTACTTAACAGATCTATATCAGAAAGCACCATCCCACCAATCTGGAAAACCTCCTAGAGCATCCCTTTACATAAAGGTGGAACATTCACTGACCTCACCAACCATCACCCTATTGCCATCCTGTCCCCACTAGCAAATATTCTTGAAAAATTTATATATTACCAACTTATGCCATACCTACTTAATAACAAACTTCTCTCTCCTACTCAGCATGGATTCTGCCCTGCCCACAGTACAACCACAGCCCTTCTTTCTTTTACAAACCTCATCAACCAAAACAGGCACTTAGGTAAACTAACATCTGCCATATTCTTGGACCTGTCAAAAGCCTTCGATAAGGTCAACCATCCCAAACTACTCCACTCCCTTACTAATCTTGGCCTTAGTGATCACGCACTAGCCTGGTACCAAAACTATCTACATGGTAGACAACAAGCAGTTCGATGGGACAACAACTTATCCTCACTGCTGCCTATTACCACAGGAGTCCCACAAGGGTCCATTCTGGGACCCGTTGTATTCTCCATCTTTATTAATGATCTCCATAGCATATGCCAAGATGCAACTGTTATACAATATGCTGATGACTCAACATTAGTCTGCTCAGCCAACGACCCACACAAACTCCTTTCCATTACCCAAAAAGCCTTCCAAATTACAGAAACCTGGTTTCTTAACAAAAACCTATTGCTTAATCCTAAAAAGATCGACCTATTGCTATTTAAACCAAACAAATCCATCTCAATGCCCAACACATTCAATATTGTGTCCAGAGATGGGACTATCATCTCCCCAGACACTCATACTAAACTGCTAAGAGTGTCCATTGACAAACTCAAATTTAATCTACATATAAATCAAACTATTAAAAAACATTCACAAAAACCTGGGTAGTCTTTATAAAAACAAACCATTTCTAACCCAACCTGCTAGAATAACCATAGCTCAAACTCACCTTCTCTCTATACTAATCAATGCCGCTCCCATCTTCACCAACCCACCCAAAACTGAAATGGCCAAGCTTAACATCTGCTACAAACAAATTGCCAAATTTGCTACTGGTGCCCTGTACCATGCCCACCACTGTCATTCACTAAATCAACTTAACTGGCTTGAATTCCCAAATCTCCTCCAATTCCATCAGCTTTCTTTCACTCAAACTCCTACTACTTCCTGAACAAACCTCAGCACTATCTAATCTACTTAAACTACAAACTAATACCAGACTTCACTCTAGTGATAAAAGACTAATCAAGGTGACCAAAAGCAACACAGCAGGTGACTCCCTCTTCTCCAACTACATTGGTAAAATTTGGAACTCATTACCTTCTGCTATTACCTCAGTCAACTCAATGGTTACATTCAAAAAGTTACTAAAAGTGCACCTAAAACTTACATGGCTATACCCTTGCTACCCACCAGGTTGATCTATATCATACACACCCTCTGACCTACTCATGCTCCTTTTCACTTCTATCCATTCAAGAAGAATTGTGACTCCTCCTTATAGTGCCTCACCTGTGAACACCCACACCAACAGTCAGCAATTATACACATGCCAACTTTAAACCCAACCACATCTCACAAAACTAACCCTATCATCCACTCCCAACTCCCTTTTACTTACATTTGTCTCAATCAATGTTATTACTGAAAACCAGTGCATTCTAAGTACTACTTTACTCTAACATAAACTATGGAATTTTGTTACAACTTGCAGCTACCAATGAATATTGTACTTTGTAACTTTAAAAGTATGGAATCTTGTTAAATCATCTGTTTTCCTATGAATACTTGCTTGCTATGTAGAAATCTCATAGTAGTTTGTTCTTAATCTGTGGAGCTTCTTTCCCCGAGCTTCCACTGAAAATGGACATGCATCCAGTTGGACTCTCCTGGTCAACAAATGTAAAATAAAATAAAAATAAATAATATAATAAAATAAGTGTACTAACATTTATTTTGTAATGTTGTTTTATTTTATATATTTTTTTAAATACCACTATTTGCATGGTTCGTGGCTTAGTGCAAACACAGGAAATGGATAAATACAATAAATGTCACAATGTACTTCCATGATAAACACTACATAAACTATACCTGTGAATTACGTGTGTGTCTGTGTGTGCTAAACATGGTGATCCACACAGTATTTACTATCTGTAGATCACAGCTCAAGTCCCACATTTGTCTTTTAAGGATGAAACCCAAGAAACACTGCTCACAGAAAAAGCAAGTTTAGCTTTGCTTGTCACATTTGCGCATCACTTACCTTCATGCAAAGATGGACTAATGGCCCACACATGAAGCAGAGAGAACACCAGCAGACAGGAGGCGGACATTCTGGATTTTGAAAAAGGATACATTGTTGAATCTTTTACTTTCCATCTTATGTTTTTGCTGTTTATTTGTGGAACTCTTCTCCCCAGGTCTCCACTGAAAACGGATCATCTCTGCCCAGTTGGACTTTCCTGGTTACCAAATGTCAAATAAATAAATAATTGTCTTCTCTGGCCTTGGACAGCCTCCATACCTCAATGATACTCACACACATGAATGTATAAACCAGGACCTTGTATGATCACGCACACACATGCTTAACCCCTCACTCTGTCATGTGTATTTATATATAATTAATGAGCATGTTAAACAAACATTTCTTCTGTGGCAAGGGTGAAAAATCACCTATGTGGAATAATATGTACAACTTCTAAGTGGCGTTGAGTGACAGGAGACAATGTCAAAATGGATGCATTGCATCCTTTATCATTTCCCACTGCACAAACATGATAGGCAGTGCTGCACAGCAGTTAACAGACATACTTAATAATGAATATGAAAATTTACAGCTGTTTCTTAACTGTTCTGTGACAACAGGTATACGTGTAGGACTGCAATACAGGTGAGCCTGGGTTCTAATTCAGCACACTCCCAATTTTATTAATGCTTATCCACTTCATTTTAAACAAATAAAAAATTCAAACATAATTATAAATAACAATAAGTATGTTTAGCATTGGAGCTCATATGAATTATACTGTATGTGTGACTGAGGGTATACTGAATATTGTCTGTAATTATAATATATATTATACCTCAACCTATAACTCAACCACTCCAAAACCTTTCTTTCAACCTTATACCCCTTCCTCTCAACTACTTCCATCTAGCATCCTCCAAATAAAAAAATAAAAATATATACATTTTTTGTTACTTATACAGTAAGCTTTTATCTTTGATTTAATACACTATACAAATTTATGTATTTTTTGCCTGAAATGTTAACTTATACTCATTTGTATTTTTGTTATATTGTTGCTGTTTATCTGTGGAGCTTCTCCCCAGGCCTCCATTGAAAATGGGTAATCTCTGCCCAGTTTGACTTTCTTGGTTACCAAATGGCAAATAAAATAAATAATTGTCTTCTCTGGCCTTGGATGACCTTCATACTTCAATGAAACTCATACACACATGAATGTATAAACCAGGACCTTTGTCTGGTCTCACATACACATGCTCAACCCCCTTCACTCTGTCATGTGTATTTATATATAATTAATGAGCATGTTCAAGATGCACTTCTTCTGGGGTGCAGGTGAAAAATCAGCTATGTGGAATATGTTTTGTCTCTAATGCATAGGTATGAATCCCACATTATACAAATTAATTTTTATTAGTGTGTATATCCACACCAAAAATGTGTCATGTCATATAATTTATACCCCCAATACAGGTCTGCAAAATTAAATCAAGTGACAGGTACAGCTGCATCCAAACAAAAAAAAAATGCCAACTGTCACATTACTCTTCTTAGTTCATAACATGCTTTCCTCTCTGGCACTGGTGCTCTCCACTTAACATCACGTAACTGCATTTGGCATCATTGCTTGGGTTTGTGCAATGCTGTTTAAACATGCTGTTCTAAGGTAACACACTGCATGGAGAATAAAGACTTATTTCATTGCATTATATATACATACATACAAAATATCAAATACACCCAGATTCAAACCCTGTATTATCTGGGCTCCAAAAGAAATCTGTCAATGTATTTACACCTCCTGCCACAGGGTCAGCTAGGCAGCAGGTGTTTTTTTATGTTCAGTACTATCCAAAGTGCTGAATGCTGCACCTCTCCACTTAACATGTTTGCTTGGACATATGCAAAGCAACAGAACTCTCAATTTTATCAGTGAGGCGGAGGCTCACTTTTGCTCATCACTTAACTAATCACAAATGGGGAAAGCAGTATAAATGTGCATCGCGCATGCGCAAACCAGCTTCTCACCTGTACACTATGGCAAATGCTCATTACCACGTATTACTTATCTTTACTGCCCAATTAGTCTTCATCCCATGAAAGTACATGCAAGAACACAAACAAAGGGAAGGCACTTTTTAAGGAAAGAACACATATTTACACTGTACTCATGCATTATACCTGCACCCATGCACTTGAAACTTGGTAAATCAGTACTGGTTTCCAAATATATCAACTACGTTACATACATAAGTAATAAATGTTTTCTCATATACCATGTACATCTTTATACTGACAATATCCATTCAGATTTTCCAATACTTGGAGTAATCTTGACAGCTGTATATATACAGTTTGCAAAGCTGTCTTTTTAATGTATACCCACACATTGGAAACAGAACAGCAAATGTTACACTTTGCACACTCGTCAATCTCTTAATATGCAGGTTTTTAATATCCTGGAAGTTGTACATGGCTAACCATCCATTTCAGACAGCCCTCTCAACATCTTCTCTCAAACATCCATTGCTGATTGTCAACCACAAAAAAAATGCCCTGCAGCATTATGAAATTCAGACATGCTGTGGTGCATGTGTTAAATACTTAGTTCTCTAGTCAATGTACTTGGTTAGGCAGGGGGTTCTAATCTAACTGCAGTCAATATGTGTGTGTGTGCCTGTCTAGTCAAAACAGCATAACTGTATATGCTGCACTCATCAATACAATCCTATGGAGTACCAGTATTTTGACAGTTGTACATAACTACAAATCTATCTAATTCAGGCCTCCCAATATCTTCTCTAAAACATCCAGTGATGATGTCCATCCACTATTAACTGTCCTGCAGCATTGTAAAAGTCAGACTTGTGCTGTGGCACTTGTATCAAGTACTGAGTTCACTAGCTGGTGTATCAAGTTAGGTAGGGGTTCTAATCTCACTGCAATCAACACGAGTATGTGTGTGTGTCTATTCAGAACTGCATAACAGTGTATCCTGTAGTCATCAGTACAATCCCATGGAGTACCAATATTTTGACAGCTGTATATACCTACACATCCATTTCATAAAAGCTTCCCAACATCTTCCCTCAAACATCCAATGCTGATGTCATCCACTATTAATTGTTCTGCAGCACTGTAAAAGCCAGACTCGTGCCATGGCGCATGCGTTAAGTACTGTGTTTTGTAAATAGTTAGGTAGGGGTTCTATTCTCACTGCAGTCAATTGGTGTGTGTGTGTGTGTGTGTGTGTGTGTGTGTTCACTTGGTTGACATTCAAAAGAGCATGTTACACTAGCATGTCAAACACTGCTATTACCATCTTCTTCTCACCTGACACTGCTGATGTCATCAGCTATAAAGTGTTATCGGTCACTATAAAAGCCAGACTTGTTTGGTGGAGCTTGCATTAAATACTGTGCTAATAAGTAGGTAGGGCTTCTATCCTCACTGAAGTCAACTGATATTGTATGTGTGTTCACTTGGTTGACATTCAAGACAGCATTTTACACCAGCATGTCAGACACTGCTATTGCCATCTACTTCTCACCAGACACTGCTGTCATCAGCTATAAGGTGGTGTTGGTCACTATAAAAGCCAGACTTGTTCCATGGTGCTTGCGTTAAGTACTGTGCTCTGTAAATAGGTAGGGTAGGAAGGAGTTCTATTCTTACTACTGTCAACTGTGTGTGCAGTCAACACTCACTATGGTGACAATTTTAGAATGATATGCGAGTCCACAGCTATGTCAAACCCTACTCTGAAGACAAAGGTCATGAGTGTCCTTATGTGGAATCTGCCTTCCACACTGACACTTGCCCTTCCTAGCTGACTTGCAACCACAAAAAAGCACAGTAGCAAAAAGGTAATAATGAAAAAACCCCAAGGGGGCACTTATCTGAACAGGATTTGCAACTTGTCTGAAGAGTAGAGAAGACTATCTGACTGGCGGCACAAAAGTTCTGAGGTCTGGTACGTGCCAATGTCTGCTTTATACCAGTCATTTTATGGCTGACGTAAGACTGCACTGTGTGTGATGCTGCACGTACCTTACAGTAGCATTAGACTTTTGTATACTCGCTGGACATACAAGTTAGCTGGCAGCGGACTCCCTCATGTTATGAGTACTGCAACACATGAACAGAAGGGCATCATTAATTACTGTGTTTGCAAATTACTCTACCTATGCATATAGGGGTTCTACTCTGACAGAAGGTGTCTAGTATGTCTGTACATACACCTATCACTTTTGATACACTTTTACATACGGATGTGACTCCACATCCATACCCTACACCCCTCCTAACATGTTCTCCTCAGCATTCAGTGATGCTATCATAATCTATAAAGTGCAATGCGACAGTGTTACAGTCAGACATATGTTGTGTTGCTACTGTGACATTGCATGGCATTCATATTCTATACCTACACAGATGTAATGTTCAAATCAGGCCCAGTCTACTGCTGTGTGTGTGTGTGGTTGGTGGTACATTAAGGCCATAAATTATTCTTCACTGCACTACCACTTAGAAAACCTTTCACTTAGCGCCATGCATTCACCATCCTCCTTTTTACAATGGCCACATGACATCCTTCCTGCAGAGAAGTGGACAATATCCTCATGTCAAATATGCATATATAGATCATGAAGCAGTCTCCTTCCATGAGCCTCTGCATGCCATCTCAAGACCACTGCACACATGACTGCTAATGCTGTCATGGTGTAGTGCACATGTTCCACATGAGCAGTGGCAGGATGTAATAAAATCAAACAAGTATACACATACACACAACAGCCCCATTATGTTCTATAATATAGATGCAGGGATTTTTTTAAAGCATATAATAATGGCTAGGATTTCGTGTGATGTTGGCCATTAGCCTAATAATGCCCTATGAATGGTTGACATGTCAATGTTGTTGACATTGACATGTGCTATATTGAGGTGTCTATGTACAGTACTGCTACAAAAGGGTCTTACAATCTGTGATGTCAGCCAATGTATTTATGGGCATTGATGCCATTGCATTACATGCTCCTTCCATAACGGCTGTAGTAATATGCCTTCTGAGAAATGTCGACATGGTAGAATACACAGTTATGTATATACTGGTGGTGTACTAGGACATGTGTTTTTGTAGTGGAGCAGATCAACCTTCTACATGGTTCACATTCCGCCATCACAGTGACACTTGCAGTTTGGCACAGGTGTGTGTGCGTCTACATACCATCATTAAATGTTCTTTGACGGACATCAATATCATTCCATATTAATTACATGGTCACATAAGTCTAGTCTCATACACATGGTTGTTATGCTGTGATATACACAACCAGTGTATCACATGCTTCGATGCAAATGGAACCTTGTGGAATTCATTGTATGTTGCTACACCCAAGGATTACCGAGATGGTCAGCAGCACCACTGTGCGACTATTAGCATTTGTGTCAGGAAGTCTTTTGAATGAGCCACAAACTGATCTCTAATGTGTCCTGATATGACATCAGGCTAGTCAAAGACATACAGGCATATGCTGTGCAAATGATGTAAGTATGTGACATTGGTGCAGTTATACGACTGTGTGCATAGCAACAGTGTGATGAATGACCAAGACTGTATGGTGGTCTTGTCTCAAATAATTTATTCCAATACATATGACATGTTAAATAGAATACACAACTATGCCCAGATCTGTGTGTGGATGTCAGCAGACATACCCACCCAGAGGAATCTGCAGGCTGACAGTTTGTCTCACATGTCACCACCCTGTTGCCACTGGCCATCAGCCAAAGTATACATACAAACATTACTCAATTTTTATTCTCAGGAGAGCGGCACATCTGTGCATTCTCTGTGGCTAATAACACAGAAGCAATGGGCCCTGACAACATCCCAGGTTGCCTATAGCATGACTTAAAACCTACCGGACACAATTGGATCCATATATCAACACGGCCTCCAGAGAGCCGATGTTCCTATAGAAGGGTGTACAGCAACATGCATCCTTCTGACTCTGGGGGATCATCACTTGATGCATGGAGTTATAGATCCACCCTGACTCTCCTCTCTTGAGGTAGGACAAGAGTCATCATGGACCTTCTCTAAAAGAACACTGGTAATATTCTGACTGTGTACTACACCCATGTTTCATTTGTTCAGGCTACATCATGCCTGTAACATCTGTTCGCTGTCTTCAATAGGGTTACCAAAGGCACGCATGATGACAAAAATATCACAAATCAACAGCAAGATATTACAGAGATACTGTCACAAGTGTCCATAAACACTTATGTCACCAAGTGGGTAGACAACTGGAACACATACATGACAGAGAAATATGTTGCTGTGTTTAGGTCATTCGGCATCTACATCAGATTCCTCTGCAGCAAACCCCTGGAGGTAAACATGATTCCATCTTTTCCCACATCCTCTGAGGCTTTGCAGATGTCTGTTATGGATTTCTAGAGGGAACCATGGTTGATTATTTCAGAGGGTCCTAGAGGAATTCTGCAGACACTGATCAGGGGGGAAGTTCTGGATTCTCTTATCGAATCTCGCCAAGGGTCAGAACCTTCAATACTTGTTAGGGCTGATGTCCCTTCCAAGAAAAGGCAAAAACTGAAGCATGTTTTGATCCATCTTAAGGATCCTCAGATGGAATGGCAAGAGTTTACTCAAGGCTTGTTTTCTGCCTTGATGGCTCTAATGTCTCTTCAAGGGGTTTCGGTACCTGCTCCTCCTTGGACCTCTACCCCTATTAAACAGCTTGGATGAGGCTTCAGTGAATGATGAAGTGGTCTTTGTTCTATTCTTCACAGATCCCTTTGCATTTGGCTTATGGTTCTGATGAAGAGGAGCCTGTTAGCCCACTGTCTCCTTTTGAGGAATTCTCCTTTGGGGGACACAACTGCTAGAATGATGGACTACTTTAAGTGGGATTCTTCTCAAGTGTCTGATATTCAGAGAGGCTATTATGAGTTGCTTAAGGTGGATACTCCTAAACCTTCATCAGTTCCTCCTGTGTTGGGTGACTTGTTAGATACCTTCACTGCTGCTTCTAAGTCTCCTGATTCCCAGCGCCTTCTCCTAAGAAACCTGATAGGTTCTATAATATTCCTGAGGATTCTCAATTTTTATTTAAATGTCCTTCTGCTGATCCTGCTTTGGTGTCAGTCTGTTCGGACAAACCTTCTAAGCTTTTGCACTCTTACAACCTTTTCCCTTCTGATAAAGATAGTAAGACAACGAAGAGGATTGTTAAAGTTTATACTACTTTTACTTTGGCTTTTAGGACTGTTAATTGCCAGACCCACATGACCAGGTATACTCTGGCCTTGACTGCGCAGGCTTATCAGGTTATTTCTGATCTCCCTGGTTATAAAGGCAAATCCTCTGCCTTATCCATTTTAGGTTCTGCTTTCACGTGGCACACTACTCTGTTAAGTGTAGATATGATGCTGCTGTTGCCTCTTATAGGTCTGCGGCTTTTCGGTCTGTCATGAGGTGCTATTCTTGACTTCACCTCCATGCTCACCTGTCCACTCTTCAACTGACATCGTAGGTTATAGCTTTTTGATTCCTTTCAGGCAGCTCTTTTCTGAGGACATGTTCAGGGTTTGCAGGAGGCAAGGAAACCCTCAGAAAATAGTGTACGTCCAAATGGAAAAGATTTTCTGTCCAGTGCCATGCTCTTAACCAGGACCCTTTTTCAGTGGGGGTCCATCTGGTCCTCTCTTACTTGTGTGAGTTGCTCCAGTTTGGCCGAGCCTATTTTTCTGTGAAGGCCCATTTGTCAGCCATTTCTGATAGTCTGCCTTTGAATCCTCCTTTGGCTTCTCGTTTTGAGGGCAAACAATTTCTTAAAGGCGGCCTGCATATTAGGCTTCCAAGGAAAGCTATTCCTCCTCCTTGGAGCCTTAATTTTGTTTTGGAAAAACTGACTCAGGTTCCTTTTGAGCTTGCAGATTCTGCTTCTTTGCAACATTGTACCTGAAAGACTGTCTTGTTGCTGGCTCTTACTTTTACTCGGAAGGATTCTGAGCTCCAGGCCCTTATGGCCGTTCCTCCTCCTCTGGTTTTTCACAGGGATAGGGTAGGTGTCCTGTCCGCACTAATCTTTCTTTTATGCCCAATGTAGTAAATGAGTTGTCTGTATTTTGTGTGTGTGGCTGGTAGTCAAACACCTTAACCATTATACCAAGCCTAATCAAACAGGCTTTTTTAGTTAGTTCTAGGGTGGAGTTTTCCTTTAACTGTCCTTTAAAGCTCAAGTAGAAGTCTTGATGAGATCTGAACTTGTGATCACTGGTTTAATAGACCAGTATTCTAACCATTCAGCTAGTGTTTTGATGGATGTCCTTGAATCAGTTGGTACGACTCCCTTCCTTTTTCCCTTTACAGTCTGCTAGTGAGAGGGTTCTGCATACCTTGAATTTGCAGAGACAGCTCAGGTACTATTTGGATAAACTAAGGACATTCGCAAGTCTGATCAACTTTTTGTTTCCTTTCATCACAGGACATTTTGCTGTTTCTAAGCAAACCATCTACTTCTGGATTTCTTAGGTCATTTTCTTTTTGCTATACGTTTCATGGAAAATCTTTCTCCACTTCTGTTAGAGCTCATTCCACTATGGCTGCTGCCTTCTCCAAGGAGTTGAACATCAGTTCCATCCTTGAAGCTGCTACTTGGTCTTCAATGCACATTTACTAAGCATTACAAGTTGGATATGGTTTCTAGGGCTAGAGCAGATTTTGCTGAAGCCATTTTATGTGGGTTTGTTGAGGGCTCTTCTCAGCCTTCCGCCACCCATTCTGTTTCTTGAGCTTTTATACTCTCCTGTCTGTTCTGGATACTGCAACAGAGATACAGAAGGACATAGTACAGTTGTGTAAAATGTTACCATAACAGTAAACGTCCTTCTCCTCACTGTAGCAGTATTTGCTCCCTCCCTCCAACTCCCCTCTTGTTTGTTCTGGTTTTTGTTTTAGATTTCCTTCTGGTTGAGTTTCCCCCTTTTCTTCTGCATTTTTTCCTTATGGATTTTTGCATGGACTCCTTTGACTTGTGGAGACTGTTCTCTTCTGGGTAGTTGCGTCCATACGTCCCTTTTATGCCCTACATACAGGGAGCATGAGTTTGACATACGGTGCACAGAAGACCATTAGGCTTTTGTATACTGGCCAAGTGTCAGGCTGCCCTGGGCAGGAGATTCCCTTCTGTATTGGATACGGCAACAGTGAAGAGAAGGACAGCCACTGTTATGATAAGATTTTACATAACTACAGTTTATTTTATCTGTTTTACAAAATTCACTACTCTAAAATACAGTTGGATTAGACTTTGATTTCAATTTTCTAGTAATTTTTGTTTTTTGGCAGCCACCACAATTAAACTTAACTACTATGTTTAGGCAATTCAGATTCTGCATTCCAGCTCAAAAAAAATTTCCTTTTTTACACCTCTTTACTTGCCTAATATTTCTGACAGTTATCTGTGGGGAATTTTTAAAGTCTGTCAACTCATTACACTCCAAAAACATGTTGTAAGTTACCTCTTTCTCCCCATCACACCTCCAACATTTGCCATCTACCTGAAGAAAAATTCTTTGGAGTCTGCTTGGGGTATAAAAGTACCTATGCAAACACTTCCAAACAAAAATTCTAAATCTAAGACTTTGTTGCATATTTGGGAGTTATATATGTTAACCCATTGTCTCCTTTTGAAACGCTCATTCAGTCTCTTCCCAATCTTTTCTAACCTCCTCTGACTGGTTCCTAATAGTTATCATGCAATATTTTATCTTCTTCTTTCGGCTTTTCCCGGTTAGTGGTCGCCACAGCGAATCACCTGTCCGCTAAGTGATTGGCAGTGAAGTTTTACAGTGTCGAGTTGCCAGCACAGCGCCCAACCCTCCACAGAAGGCACACACTCACACCTAGGGCCAATTTTGTGTGTTCAATCCACCTACTGCATGTGTTTGGGATGTGGGAGGAAACCGGAGCACCCGGAGGAAACCCACACGACCACAGGGAGGACATGCAGACTCCGCACAGAAGGCACCCCCAGCTGAGAATCGAACTGGAGAAGCTCTTGCTGTGAGGCGACAACACTAACCGCTGCACTACCGTGGCAGCCCATCATGCAATATTCTATATTCCCTACTAATTACTCCTTTTTAACAGCAGAAGGCAGTCTCAAACCTGCAGTCCAAATGTCCTCTTGGCTTCTTCCCATTTTATTACCCTTCCCTCCCTAGTTATGCTTCAAATGAATGGGGAGTGTATGGCCAGTCTACAGAACAAGAGAATGAAAGGAATATTAGTAACTATATGGTGGTGATAAAGCCTATCAAATTCATTAATAAACTAAGAGTACAGTACATATTTCATAGGCACAAAAAACGGAAAGGTGTGAGTAGAAGGAAAACAATTTGCCTTGATGCAGAAGCGAGACCTGAAGTTTCTTAGCACAAATTATTTAATCCTGAAAGGACTATAGTAAGAATATGGCAGAGGCTTATATAAGAGCAAATTAAATATTATACATGCAGGAAAAGTCAGCTAATACATGTTTAAACAGCACAGTGCATGCCCCAAAATGTATAGAAACACTTTTTTAAATATGCAGGCCAGTTTCAGAATACATTTAACAAGCACATACAAATGCACAAAAATAATATAACCCTACCAACTAAAATACATTTAACTAGGTAAACCAGCTGTATACAGTCTCTTCTCAGGAGCAACATCTGGTTAAGTGACTTGCTCAAAGACACAGTATGCAAATGGAGGCTATGAACCAAACCTAGGAGTGTTTCAGCATCCAGGTACAGCAATAGTCTTAACTTCCCCATGTCAAACTCCCAGAGTAGAAAAATAAACATAAGTAAGTACAGAAAGGTACTGTTTTATGTTTACTGTGTTTTAATTTGGTTTACATTTCAGTTCCAAGCAACATTTACTTCAATAAAATACATAAGCATTACTCACAAACATACTGGGAGGTTAACAAGTAATTAACCATTTTTACATACTGTTTGATAAGAGCAAACAGAGTCAGCTGTAAGGTTTAAGTTTAATTTGATCAAAGTACAGCAGCTGTCAAAGAGTACCCACCATGCATACATGTTGCAATCTTTGACAAGGTCATTACATATGTGAGATGCGCTACATAACATTCAGGACACAAACCTTTTTATGAAGCTGTAAAACTGGTGTAAATCACTGCAATACTGTTGTAGAACACCATAAAACTGCTCCACCAATACTGTCACATCCCCAAAGCACGTTTCCACAACCCTGAAAGTTTAACTTGATTGTGGAACTGTATCTGTCACTGGAGCAGTTCATTAAGTTTTAGAACTGTTCTTTTTTTAAGAAGTTCACTTTTTATTCCTGAATTTATCAATTATTTGACTAAATGAAGCTACAGCAGGAAAAGCATTATTTAAGGACAGTGGTCCATACCTCTCAACTGTCCAGATTTTCGCAAAATGTTCACATTTGTTACTCATATTTTTGGTCCGTTTCTCATAAAATTGTAATTTTCTGGCAAATCATTGAGAACTGAAGTCAGAAAATAATGTCAGACATCTGATTTTCAGACTTTATATCCTTCAGAAAATTCATTGTTATACAAACAAACCTGTTAGTCCATTAACTTTCTAAGTTTTTAAGAGCAATATTTAAAGTGTGTCCCTATTTTCCACCATATTATTTGTGGCTTTGTCCAGATTTTTTGTTCTAAGAGGTTGACAGGTATAGTGGTCCCTTTCTTTTCTGTATTTTTTT
Source organism: Protopterus annectens (assembly GCF_019279795.1). NCBI lineage: Eukaryota > Metazoa > Chordata > Ceratodontiformes > Protopteridae > Protopterus > Protopterus annectens. The sequence goes on from NC_056729.1 coordinate 388,542,151, forward strand.
TTTTGCAAAAATATCTAGCATTTTACTGTAATTTTTATTACACTGCAAAAGTTTTACCCTTGCCTAATACTTCTGTAGAACTATCCGCGTTACTCCTTTACTTTTCCCATATACTCTTCCTTCCCCTTTGATTGGTGTAGATGCTTCACCAAAGTGCACGCATACCTCTCAACTGTACAGATTTCCGCAGAATTTTGCTTCATATTTTTGGCCCATTCCTTATGAAATCTGTGCTTTTTTGGCAAATCTCTGAAGCCTGAAGTCACTGAATAACGACAGACGTTTGAGTTTTAGGCTTCATATCCTCCAGAAAATGTATGTTAATATAGCACTTATTATTATATAGCTACTTCTAAGTTTATAAGAGCAAGATTTAAAATGTCTCCCAATTATTTTTGGCTCTGTCCAGATTTCTTGCACTGAAAGTCTGAAAGGTATTAGTGCAGCTTCCAAGCCCAACACCTGGATCAGTTATCTTCTGTGTCATTCCACTGCCCCTCCCTTCATCATTTGCACTTCATAGCAATTATTTTTCCTATCTTTCCTTACAGCTCATTCAGAGTACAAGAACGACATTCTGGACATTCACCACAGCATACACACTTTCTCAACAACAAAAGTCTCTTCACCACAGCAATTTCTCATTACTCCCCTCTTTCATACACAATGTGCCACCTCCTACAACACCTATACTCAATTTACCTTAATTATCCTTCTACCAGCATTAATCCTTTCTTGTACCTGCGGTCTCTGCTCATACTGCATTTCTATTCGTTAGCAAACGAAAACGATACACAGCACTGCTTTATAAACACACCTTACTTTGTCCCAGTATTTTAAAAAAGATCTTGTGTATTCAATACTTTTCATCAGATCATGTTGGAAAATAGTCACTTAAGTTCAGTGCACTATGGCTGGTGAACGTTATTTCCTAAACACTAATGTGCAGATTTTTTCTTAAAAATAATCTGTACTTATACAATTCCACGTAAACTACAGTACACTGTACTGAACGATGTTACGTTACCAAGTAGTTAATGACAATTTGCATAAAGGCTGCTTATTAACCCAAATCTAAACATCTTCTAACTTTGAAAGAATGGGTGAAGAAAATTAGAACGAGACTGTGCAATCAAGTGTGTCACCATTCTTATTAAAAAAATGTGTGTACCTCTTATCCAAGTAAGCCCAATGGCCAACCCATACTCCTTTTCAAAGGTAAACTGGGAGCAACGTCTGTTTAAATGATTTGGTCAAAGCCACACAATAGGTAAAAGTAAGCTGTGAAGAATAAAATTCAAAGACTGCTGCAAGGTTTTGGTCCAACAGCACAGTCTTTCCGGTGTGCCAAATTACCAGACAAATCTACAAAATTATGCATCAAATGGCTAAATTTTCATCTCTAGCAGAAATGCTTGCCGAGAAGGCCAGATCCACATTTACCTTCCTTCTAACTGATCTGGAAGTTAAAAAAAAACAAACAAAAAAAAAAAACACATAGAAGCTTGTGTCCAGAAAGACACTTGACAAATATGCAAGGCTGTGTTTTTCAACTGGAGAATTAAGATACAGTTAAGGTCTTAAATAGGTCATTGCATAATTAAAAAGTTGTTTTGAACTTGAACCTTAAGTTATGGTTACTGGTCATGGCTCATACATGCACACATCTCACCTCCTACGCCACCCAAACCCATATCACACACAGCTACATATGTGGAGGTCCTCACCAGAAACATACCTAAACACCAGAGACCTCCCAAACACAAACACAAGCATGCTACACATAATACTTCCTCTGTAGAATACAATACCCATAACAGCTCACTAACCAATGTTTCACCTGTAGAGCCCTTAAGGCAAAACACAAAACATATTAGTCACAGGTGATTCCATCGTGAGACAAAGATGCCCCTCTCACCAGGCTGGATAAGAAAAAGGTCACAACCAGCTGTCTGTCAGATGCCAGGATACACCATATCACACATGCATTCAAGTCTCTCAACAGGTACTGTTATGACTCTGCCATAATCCATGATGGCGTGAACAACTTGAGACATACCTCTCTGGACTAAACGAAGAGAGACATGACTGAGATCTTGGACTGTGTGTCTCAGGCAGGTATGTCCTTAACCTTAAGCAACATTTTACCGTCACCTAGAATGATGACTCAGTACAAAGAGAAAATCATTGACTTCAATAACTGGCTTAGTTCCTGGCGTCATTTTAAGGGGATCCAGTATCTCTCAACCTGGTATGACATGATCGACAGACTTTGATGCTTTGCCACAGATGGTATTCATAGGTTCATAGGTTGGTACTAGGCTATCGGCCCTAAGGCCTATGCAAGCCTAGCCATAACAATTCCCTGGAAATTTCTTCCCACAATATTTACTTGTCTGGGCCCCTGTCTAGCAGGGCGACTGACATGATCCCCGGGGTGAATTTCCTTATCTCTCACCCCTAGGATTATGGCTACTGGCCAAGGCTCTTACCACCCAGATAGTGCCTTTTTTAGGCAGTGTTTCAAGGATAAAATTTCCAATGCAAAAACTCCATCTAAAGACAACCTCAAGGTTATGCTGCTAAACACTAGGAGTCTTAACATGACACTGCACTCACTGGAAGCAGTCCTCACCTTGGAAGATGAATACATTTGTGAAGTCATACAGACCTGGTTCAAGGTTGTGGAGAGCACCCCAGCCATATTGGGTTACATCTCCTTCCACATGTTCATACCACAAACTGAAGGCGTGAAAACTAAAGGAGGTAGTGTACCAATATTCATTAAAGATAAATGCACCTCCGGATTGGTTAAACAGTATGATTCCCTGGAGATACTTCAGGTGCAATTAACTGTTAGTAGGACACCTATTCAAGTCAGTGCCACCTAAAGCACCCCCTCCATGAATCTGGACACCCACTCTGCCTATTTAGATCTACTTGAGTCTATCAAGATACATCTAAACACCATTGTTTTGGGTGACTAACTACTTATCCACTGACTAGGTAAATTACTTGTGTCCAAACTCACTTGTGAAAGGTTCTTTAACTTCGTTAACTCCAATGCCCTGGAACAGCTGGTTGACACCCCCACAAAGAGTGCCAACATCCTGGATCTGGTGCTTACCAATATAGCAGACCACTATAGCACCCCCACTGTGAGGTCTTCCCTGATGAGATCGGACCACAAATCAGTCTCATTTGAAGTAACTATCACACCTGACCCCCCTCACCCCAGCAGCAGCTACACTAAAAAACTTCTCAAAAGCAGATTATAACCTCTTATGGAATGGTATAAATGGCTTCACTGCACCCCTCCCCCCTCAGATGGAACTGGCAAATATGCCAAGTTCTACACCAATACTTTATACAAACACCTGTATAACTGCATTGACTTGGCCATACATGATAGGACCACAACAAGCTCCTCAAGGAAGAACAAACCTGCCTGGTGGACAACTGCCACTAACAGGTAGAAATTGCTGTCTAAGAGTAAGATGGTGGGAGCCCTAAACTGGAAACACTCCCTCCTCAGCTTAAACAAGCAAATAAGACTTCTTGTGAAGTCCTCCAAAGCAAACTACAAATCCAAATCCATAACCTAAAAGGAAAGGCCCAGATTTGTGCAGAACTGGTAGTCAATGATACCACATATACTGAAGCCTGTGGATATAGCTAACCTGCTGGCTGACAGGTTCTGTGAAAACTTCACTCCCCTGTGTCTGCCACACATACCCCATGCCACCCCAATCACCTGTCCCCTACCCTGTAACTCTAAAGAGCAGGTTGTAAATGCCCTCTCTCTCAAATGCCAAAAACACAGCATCTATGGGACCTGATACCATACCAGACTGCATCCTACATGGGCTCCAACAACAATGAGCAACACCATTGGGTACTCTTTTCAATCATAGTCTAAGCACCAGCTTCATTCCAGCTGAATGGAAAACAGCCACCATTATCTCCTTGCACAAAGGTGGTGCATTATCTATGACCTTCTTCTTACAGTACAATTTAAACAACATTATACAACACCGCTAATTTATTACGTAAATTAAAGCTATATTTTACAGCATGCATTATGTGCCTGATGTGGGCCAAGAAAAAATCATTCGATAAGATTCGCTTCAACAATAAAAGAGTTTGATGAATAGAACATTCGAATAAAATGGTTCAATAAAGAGGTATTCACATAAAGAAGTATTCGATTAAGTGATATAGACCTGTCGCCACAGTGGTAAGAAGGGCATTCTATATTGCTCATCTCATAAGTTAAGGGCACTGCCCCCAGAAAAAAAGAAGTTATAATCACCCTGTACTCTTCCCTCATCAGGCCAACAATCAAGTACAATGTCCCCTTTTGTTATGTACCTTTCCAAGCACCTGCAGCAATTGGAGAGACCACAAAGGTTCCTCACAAGGAAAATTCAAGGTCTTCAGTATTTGTCCTATGTGGATCATTTGAAGCCACTGTCACTTTATTCTGTTTCATACAGACTACTCAGAGGTGATCACTGCCTTGCATACAAGGCAATCTCTGACCTTGCTTTACTGGAAATGCTGCATATCCATAAGTCAAATGGTACATAGGTTACTTGCTTTAAAAACCTTAACCTGTTATGTGACATTAATAGAACCTGCTGGAGAGACAGATTTGTGTCCCAGAGGTTACCACACCTTTGGAACAGACTTCCATATCATGTCAAACAGAGCACCTCATTGGCCCTCTTCAGATGCACTCTGGACGACTAGATGGTTAACTGTAAATCCATTGCGGGGGTTCCACCTGTGTCTCTCTTGGACACAGGCAATAGGTGCTGATCATGGAAATAAGGGTAGAACTTGGCTAGGTTTGTAAGGGTCCTAGGGTCATTACTTAGTAACTTCCTATGATTCTATGAAATATGTTGACCAAATCAGGCAATATGCAGAGTCTGAACAAGTCTGTATATCTGGAAAATGAAGAGACCACTTGAACATGTAAGCTGTTCTATCATGTTGGTTATCAAAGACATCATATACATATATATGTATGTACATATACACATGTATGTGGAAGCTGTAGTTGAAGCATATAACTGGGCCTGCTTTGCTGACAGAAGAACCCTTACCTAGTCCTGTGGAGAAGGAACATAGTCATTTTTCACATTTTCACAGAGGTTCACAGATTAATACTAGCTAACTGCCCTTGCGAGCCATTTTAAGCCTAGCCAATTATCCCTTGTGAGACTCAAACCTTGTAACTTGTGTTTGTAAGGCAAACACCTTAACCATTAGGCCACCCTCCCAACCCCTCAGTTTCAGCTAATGATTGCTTCCCCCGTCAGCTGGATGTTGTTGTACAGGGCAGTTACCTACTTAACTAAAAACCTATGTCCGGTAATACTGGAACATGTTTTTCTCTCGGGGAAAGAGACTGAATGTGCATTGGGTTATTTAAAAAACAGCAATGAAACCTTGAAATGGTTAACATCAGATTGCTTGTAAATGCTTTTAAAATGAGCAAAACTATAAAAATTGTACATTTATAAGATGAATGCAAATGAAACCAAAAACTATGCTAAAAATTACATTTATACAGGACATACTTACCATAAAGTGGCTACAAAAGGGTTAACCTAACATGCTGCTCAATGCAAACACCAAACATTTTTCTAAGAACTACATTTTGGTTATTTTCTAATCAAATTAATTCTGAGCTGTTCTCCTTAATGCAGCTAATTCAATATTTTCTGCAAGGATGGATATAGAAAGAAGTCCATCAACTACCAAGTAATGAATTCTAATTGTTTATCAACTGATGCTGTTTCTTAGAATTTCTTTATTAAAGTTGTTAAATCACTTTGATATAGCTGAACTTTATCTTCAATATGCAGCAAATATTTATTGTAAATACTGACAGATTATTTCGCTGAACACAGTTGTTTATAATTATTTACTTTAATTTTCTTGAAGGCTGAAATAGTACTTGCCAGCATATGTGTTGGCACGATTCAGAAGTTCTGTGCATGCGTGCATATCAGCAAAAGCTCGAATCCCTAAGCAATTGGTGGAATGTAACTGGGATTCCAGGAAATCACAGCAAGCCTTTTTCACATCTTGCAACTGTAACAGTCCAGCTGCTGGAAGAAGCACCTGAAAAATATCCACAATACATTTTCTGTGATACAAAAATTGTTATTTTGTAACAATAAATATATTATGATATCTCAAAAACAGCTGTATCAAAAGTAAACAAAACTGGTAACATGGGATCTATCAAAGGTAAAATACAAAAACAAAATATTTTTAATGCCATTCAGAATATGGGCTAACAAAATTACACAAGACAAAAAGCATGTTGTTAAAAATCTAATTTTATATATTAAAATACTTCAAGCTTAAAGTACTTTATGGAAAGCACATCAGAAAAGCAAAGGCCAGTCACACTAGCCACCTTCTAGAAATAGAGTGCCAGTCCGTACAATATAGCACAATAAATGCATCTGCAAAACATTTTTTAATAGCCCTGAGCTTATAAGCAGCAACTTTCCATAAGTTCTGATAGCTAGCAAACAACTTTCAATATAACAGCTGATCTTTGAGTTATTTTACAGTGCATAAATACTGAGATCACCAGAAGGAAAGTGGCAAGTTTTGAAAGGGAAACTGAATGCAAACCATCAAAAAAACGAACACTTAACATCAGTATCTAAGCACATGAGGTCAGGAGGATACATTTCTTCAAGAACAAGACATTTACACTTAATTAAGATCAGTGAGAAAAAATATAAAAACTAGAAACAAGGTTGAACTTTGAAAACAGAAATAAACTGGGCAGATAAACAAAGAGCCCAATTGAAAAATACTTGCTCTCAGTGTAAGCCTGTTTTATAAACAGACCTTATACCACAGTAAGCCATTTACACAGAGAGCGGTCCGAATGGAGATATGAAAAGTCAGCAAGCAAAGCAGAGTAGTAGTGCTGAAAGTCATTCATCCTCAAGTCTTGGTGAGTATCTTCACGAGATGAACCCTGTTTTTACAAAAATCTCACCAAGGCGACACTGATATATAGACTATATTTATATAGCATAGATCATGAACAGAAGTAGGTTAAAAATTAAAGAAAGATAGCTGGGTGCATAAGACACAGGTTAAAAAGAGCCTAATCCTGGTAAGCGCACTGGTGGCAGGACTGGGAAAGATAACAGTGTAGAATCCTCAAAATACGGAAACATTCTTACAATGGGGGCCAGGCCCAGGGGGAGAATGGCCCCCCTGTTGTAGAAGGAAGTAGCAGTCCACAAAAATCACAAAAACGGATAGGCCAAAGAAGAGCCATAAAGACGATAAAGTGGACTATTGAGGATAAGAAACAAATTATGTATTGTTACTATTATGCAAAAAGCCCAAAATTTTCAGACAAAAGATATAGAAAACGATTAAGAGAGAAATTAGAGGAAAGAAAAATACTTCTGCAAGAAAAACTGTCAGAAGTTTCAAATGAAAATTTGTGTTCATTGATACAACAGATTTGTGAAAAACAGTATTTAGACCAAGAAACCTTGACCAAGCATCTGAGGAGTGCAAAACTATAAACAAAACCAAGAGATTTTAAAAAGTATTAAAAAAAAAACTAAAACAATAAGTGAGAAGGTCCCTGTAAAACCAATCAGTAAAAACAAAATGAAAACTCCAGCAAAGCTAGAACTTCCTCTGAGTGACCTCCCAAATCTCTTGTATCAGAGGCACATGGGATATATGCAAATGACCCTTATGAACATCACATATTGTTTTAGTTTGTTGTTTGGGATATTTTTGCAAGTGACCCTAATGATAATAGACATCAGCTGGGTATAACAGCCCTGTATTTCTTATGCTTAGTCAAACACTCTGCTTGTGCTGTGCTGATGAGGTCATAACAAGGCCGAAATATACATATCCACAGCTAGTGGGGTTTGTCTTTATTGGCCTGAAATTGTCCATTAAAACAACAAAACAAGTTATGGCCGTTCAGAATCGCCAATCAGCTGAAACACCTGATGTTCATAAGGGTCATCTGCATATATCTCATATGCCTCTGATATAAGAGGTTTGGGAGGTCACTCAGTGGAAGTTCAGGCTTTGCTGGAGTTTTCATTTTGTTTTAAAAAGTATAAAAAAGAAATAAGGACATGTGAAAGAAAGAGAGATTTGATATGGTGTAATATTTATGCAAAAGAGAAAGCCAAATTAATCAATGTGAAGAAGGCAGCTCCAAAGATATTTGAAGAAAAATACAGGCAAAGCCATCCAGATATGGAACATTTCACAATATAAAAATAGCATCATAAAGATGGAATGTAGAAAAAAAGATTAGTAAAGCAGAAGTAAAAAAAAAATAGAAGTTGAAGTTATGGAGTGCCTGCAAAATGAAGGATTTGATGCAGAAGGCCTAGCACAGGTTACATCACAGCAGGATGGAGCGAGTCCCCACAGAAGGGAGAAACAGGAAGATCAAGAAAAATCTGAAGAAGACATATGGACATGGGAAAGAAAAAAAGACATTTAATATGGTGTAATATTTATGCAAAGCAGAAAGCAAAATTAACCAATACAAAAAGGGCAGCACCAAAGATATTTGATGAGAAATACAGGCAAAGGAATCCAGACAAGGACAACTTTACAATACAAAAAATAAGAAGACAAAGAGGAAAAGTAGACAAGGAGATTAGTAATGGAGAAGTTACAGAAATAGAAACTGAGGTCATGGAGTACCTGCAAAGTGAATGATTCTGTGTAGAAAATCTAATTCAGAAAGCACCACAACAGGAGAGAGTAATGGATATCCAAATTAAGGGGAAATCAGTGTAACAGGAAGCAACTGGTCAGGTGCCATATGACGATAACCTGGAGCCTTCCACATGAAACCAGTTTAAACATTTACTTAAAGCTAGACAGCAAGGGAAGGATCAGGAAACTATGGAAACTGATGCAGTCAATGTTGAGGAGTGATAGGCCAGTGAGTTCCCATATGATACAGCAACCGATGGCATGAGATGAAGTTGAAGAGAATGTGCCACTGGAAGATGCTATAGAATCCCCACAGAAATTGGAAAACAAGGGATGCACCCTTAGTCTGGAAGAAAATGAGCTAAGAGAAGAGTTGCTTGATTTAACAGACATAGATGTATCAAGACCAATGAAAGAAATAGAGTGCAGACGGTTAATAAAACCCCAAAAGTCAGAAGTTTGATAAAACAAATTAACACAGTAATTAGGACTGTTCATATAGACCCATGTGATATAACAGAAGCAAACAGGATATATTAGTGTGCAGCTAAATTAATAACTGATAAAGTTCTACCACAAGAACACTGGGTAGTGATGGAAAGGAAGGGGAGAAATCGAATATCATGGAAATATCAAATACAGAAAACTATAAAGCAGTTAAGACAAGAAGTGTCACTGTTAGAAGATTATAGAAGTTTTTTACAGACTGTTTTTGAAGATTATGGAAGAGGGAATAGATCAACAAAATACTAACAAAAATAGATGTGATAAAACCAATGTGCAGTATTTGAACAGACCAAGATCCATCATGCACTACTGCAAATAAGCTAAAATTTTCAGCACAGGCGGAAGGACTTAGAAGATATGAAAATAAACAAAGGAAAAGTACAAAATATGCAATTTATTGATGATCCAAAAAAGTTTTATAGAGAATTGGGAAATAAGGTAAAAGGAATTGAAAGACCGCCAAAAAAAGAATAAATAGATACATTTTGGAGAAGTATCTATGAAGATCCTGTGGAACACAAAGACACTAAATGGAAAGAATAAGTTAAAGAAAGAATAAGAGGTTCAAAGATGCATGATATGAAGTAACAGCCAGAGAGATTGAAACAAAGTTAAGAAAAGCCTCTAATTTGAAAACCCCAGGCCCAGATGCAACATCTAATTTGTGGCTGAAAGTATTAACATCCTTGCATGATGATTTAGCCATGAGTAAGAACTATTTATATGCACATCCCGAACAGACACCAACCTGGTTAACAACAGGAAAAACAATGCTACTACTTAAGAGTGAACCTGCAAGCTACCCTAAAAATTATAGGCCAATAACTTGCCTTCCGACAATGTATAAACTATACACAAGAATCGATGCTGACAGAGTTTATAGTCATTTAGAAGAAAACTCAATTATGGTAGTAGAACAAAAGGGCAATAAAATAAAGTCATATGTAACAAAGGATCATTTGTTGTTAAATAAAGTCATAGTGGAGAACTATAAAAAGGGGAAGAATCTAAGCATGGCATGGATTGACTACAAAAAAGCATTTGATGGTATCCCACATTCATGGATAAAAGAGTGCTTAAAAATGTATAAGATACACCCTACACTGATTGACTACATTACAGTGACCATGAAACAGTGGCAGACCACTTTGCAATTATGCCATGATAAAGGACATATTATTATCCCAGGGATAAAAATTCAAAGGGGGATATTTCAGGGTGACTCTCTGTCACTGTTGCTATTCTGTCTTGCCCTTAACCCACTAAGATGTCTACTTAATAGCTTAGGTCATGGCTATAATTTGGCTCCTAGAAAACAACGAAGTGTAAAGACTTCTCATCTTCTCTTTGTCGATGATTTAAAACTGTGCAGCTTAACAAATGAACTGAAAGCGCAGCTGCAAGTTGTCAAAACTTTTTCAAATGATATAGGAATATCATTTGGTCTTGATAAATGTACAAAAGCAACCTTTAAAGCAGGAAAACTGCAACATCAGTAAAACATCAGTTTGGGACAAGAATGTGATATAAAAGAACTTGAGCAAGAGGGAGTGTATAAAAGCTTGGGAATTGATGAAAAATCAATAATAAAACATGAACAAATGCGAATAAAACTCAGTAAGAAATACTTCAGAAGACTTAAAATAATCCTGAAATCAGCACCGACATCTAGGAGCAAAATTCAAGCTATAAACCAATTTGCTTTTCCTGTCCTAACTTACAGTTTTGGAGTGACTGACTGGCCCCAAAATGTGATGGAGAGATTAGATAAGAAAACAAGAAGGATGCTTCATGCTCACCAAATGATTTATAAAAATCAGTGCATACCAAGATTATATATTCCCCGTTCTGAAGGAGTGATGGGCCTCCTTAAAATTGATTATATGTATAGATCTGCAATAGTGGGACTCCATACATATCTGCTGACCTCACAAGATCGAAACATAGTGAAAGTTTTGAAACATGAGGAAAATAAATCTAAGATAATTTCTCTGCTTAATTTAGAAGAAGCATAACAACGTCAAGCTGGAGTGGAAATCAAATCAGAAGTGGATAAAAATCAGGCAGCAACTGAATGTGCCAAAAAACAAAAGAAAGAATACAAGGTGAAGGACCAGATGAGAAGGCAAGACGTGGAAAAAGCATAAATGTAGTTGCAAGTATAGAAAACTTCTGGAAGAACCTCATGCTGATCAGGAACGAACGCAGGAATGGGTAAGGAGAGGCGAATTTAAACCAAGAGATGAAAGGTTAATATTTGCAGCCCAAGACAGTGGGCTATGTTCACATTGGTTTACAAAGTCCTTTGAACATGTGGGAGAAACAGACAAATTTAGGTTTTGTAAAACCAAATTGGAAACAGTTGCACACCTTGTTGCAGGTTGCGACATACTAATGGCAGAAGGACTGTATAATGAAAGGCATAATAATGTGGAAACATTTTTGCACTGGGGATTGTGTAAACATTATGGCTGAAAAATACTGGAAACATGAGCCACAAAGTATCATAGAAAATGATGAAGTTTATATCACATGGGACCACCCATTACCAACAGTTCAAAAGACAGAAGCTAGAAAACTGGATATAGTGGTTCAAGAAAAGAAGACAAGAGTAGCATTGATCATTGAAATCACCACACCCAGTGACTACAGTGTCTTGCATACAGAGAGAGACAAAGTCATGAAATATCAGAATCTGCAAGCAGAAACGTGAGCAATGTGGAAGAAAGATACCCAGACAGTTCCAATAGTAGTAGGAGCAACGGGTCTTATAATAAAGAATCTACAATCGTATTAAGATATGTTACCAATCTATGCAACTCTGTACGAATTGCAGATGTTGTTACTGAGCACATTGTGGGTGCTCCGAAGAGCACTTTTGGCTGACATCAACGATTTAAACAATACTAATTTTATGAACTTTAATTGTACTTTGACTTAGGAATGGGGTCCATTCCCATCATGGTATTAGAAACCCAAAAGACTTGGAGAAATTAAAAAAAAAAAAAAAAAAAGAGCAAGTCTTTTGGAATTCGAGGGCCTAGTGTGAGACAGGATCAGGAAAAATTTGAAGAAAATTTAAATAAAGATATTAAACATCATCATCAACCCCTTTTTCCTACTTCTGACGGGGTTGACATGTCATGTCAACTTTTACTATCTCTCAGTAGTGTCACTCTTCTACCTTCATTGATGGTCATCATGCCTTACTGTCAGATTTTCTCACACAATGCATCTATATCTTTGCTGTACATCCTTGCTTTCTCTTGCCCTCTTCCAGTCTCTCCCACATCATCTTCACCATATTGTCTTTTGTTTTTCTGCTCACTAGCCCAAACCGCTGTAAACTGGTATTCTTTAACCTTTTCTGCAATTGAAGTTACTTGTGCTTCTGCTCTGATGTCATTTCCTGTATGAAAGGGTGAATTTTACCACCTGACTCAGGCACTTCATCTCTTTCCCCTCTAGCTTCCTCAGTTATCCTTCTCTTCCATACCCAGGTTTCGGTACCATACAGTAGCACTGGTCATACCACTTTGCACAACTTAGTTTTCAGCTTATTTGGCATTCTTCCATCACACACTGCCTGATGCACTGTGTCAGTTGGCTGTAGTCCTTCCAATTCTAGCTTTGACCTCCTCATTCAGACTTTTCCTCTCCTCAATCACTGCTCCCAGATACTTGAAGCTGTTAACCTATTGTACTATTTTTCATTCTATCTCAGTTTTCAGCTTCTTATTTCCCCCATTGCTTCCATGACAAAGATTTTATTTGTATTCAGTTTTATCCTGTATGCCTTTAGTTTTGCATTCCATTCTCCTATCATTTGTTGAAGTTATTGTTCAGAGTTTGCCTGTAATGCCAAACCATCTGCATGTATCAGCTTTGTTGATCTATCCCCCAAGACCTATTTACTAATGTAGTGTATTACCAGTATTAACAGCAGTGGGCTCAGAAATGAATCTTGATGCACACCGACTCCCACGGGGAACCCCTCTGATTCCAAGCAGTGTTCAAATTTACATCATTTGGTCCTCGTACATAAACCTGCACTAATTCTTCCACTGCTTCTGGGATTTTGAACCATCACATAATTCCCCAAATGAGCATTTTGGAACACTGTCATGTGATCTCTCCAAGTCTAGGAATGCCCAGTTAGACTATCTCTAGCTTCTTCTCAATGATTTTTATCACTGCAAACATTGGGTTGGTTGCGCTGCATACTGATCTGAATTCCAAACTGTTCATCACTTACCTTTACTTTCTACTACTCTGCGCAGTCATTTATCAATCACCCTCTCCAGCACTTTCGTGCAGTGTGACAGGAGCGAGACCCCTCTATATTGCCCACAGTTGTAATGTCCTTGTTGTTCGTGTACACTGGCACTACAGTACTTATTCTTCAGTCATCTGTTATACACATTTCTCTTCATACAAGTTTAAGCGTTCTCTGGAGCCATTTCTCCCCTCACTCAGCATCTTGATCATTACCTGCCATGATGTCATCTGAGCCTACTGCTTTTGCTGACTTAATTTTCCTTAGTGCTGTACTTACATCTTCTAGGGTGGGAAAACAAACTGCAAGGAACCACCATGAACATAAAAACTCACAATTTAATAGAGAGAAACAAGCGCTTTCACGCACACTCGGGTGCGCTTCAGGTTATATTCAAACAATAAAAACCATTCCTTTATATACAGAAATAATCATCAATTATTCAATTAAATAAATCAATTATTGCAATAATTAAAATTGTTACAGCTTTTCTTAAAAAGGCAATGACGTCCTGTGGACAAATACTCTGACCTTAAATATGTATATACAATGAATATACGTTATAAATAGAAACATTTTTTCATTAATCTTACACAGTTAACTAGCAAATCAATATGTCACATTCGCCAAGATAACAAAATCTTAATAAAGATAGCCTTGTTAAAGACATTCATTTCAAATGGGTGCCGCACATCTTAAGCATTAATACTGAGGTGTTTAAGCATAATCAGCCTTAAGGATTAACGTCAGATATCTTTAATGACGCTTATTTAGGTGAAAAAATATATATGTGCTGGCGTTATTTCTTTTTAATTAGGATCTGTTCACTTGGGAAGGCATGGAGTCACGGCTATCCCAAAGTAAACATATGATGTCAGATAAAGACATAAAAGAAGAACCATCTGAACGAGCATGTATCAAATGTCCATAGTCATTCTCAAAAAATTATTATAGGTGGTTCCGTTTATTAAAAACTTAATTGCTTGAAGCAATATAATGTCACACTGTCTAAAAGTATATTTGATATCCGTCTTATGAGTATAAAGACATGAAGAAACTATTCTATGTATATATCTCAATATTATTATCTAAGTACATATTCAAATCTATTTATATTGTCAGTATGTGCATACTAAACTGTGCATAATGCAATGAAAACATATGCCATGTAAATGATGTATGAAACACCTAACTAAAACATGTGCAAACATTTAATTACTATTTGCATTAAAATATAAACGTGGGCATGCATCAGCCTAACAGCTAAGTGAAATGCAACATATTCAGGGTTATTCAGCAGTTCATTAATTAATCTTCTAGGGTGGGGTTTCCTTCCTCTTTCATAGTAGTCTGGGTCTAGAAAGTAGGTTAACAGCTTCTGAGGGGGGTTCTTTACTCAGAAGCTGCTGGAAGTACTCCTTCCAGCTGCCTTTGATGTCCTGTGGCCTGGTGAGCTGGTTGCTGCTGGCATCTCTTACGAAGGTTGTCTGATGACTCACTTCCTTTATCTTTCTGTCTTTCCCTTGCAACCTACCATATGCCAATTCACTTTCCAGATGCTGGCAGAGTGCCTCTGATCCTTTGCTCTTTGCTATTACAACTGCTGTCTCAGCCTCTTTGTTGGACAAACAGTATTCCTTCTTAGTCTAGTCAGTCTTTTCTATCTCCCACTTTGTCCTGCACTACTACTTTCTTTTGATAATTTACTACACTTCTGCATCCCATCATCAGCTTTCCATATGTACCTTACTTCCATACCTGGCTTAGCCTCACATTTATTACAGTCCCCACGCATGCTGTTTTGAGAAGCTGCCATTCTTCAACTCCGCTTATTTCCCCTTCCTAATGAAGTGCTAGAGTCCTGAGCGTTTCTGTTAATGTTTGGCTTTCACGCCAGTTAACTTCCAGGTCTTTAGGCTAGACCGTGTTGACCTTAAAGCCTTCTCTGACCAATGCTTGCAGCTGATTGCAACTACGAGTGGTTTATTCACTATCTAATTTTACACCTATAGCCATTCTTTTACCACTAGCTAAAATCATGGAAAGATGCATGCACAAACAAATCATGCACTTTCTTATTAAAAACGGAAAGCTCTCTGACTCTCAGCACGGCTTTAGGCCACTCCACAGTACCACCATGGCTCTTCTATCTTTCTCTAATGTCATCAGTCTTCATCATAACAACAACAAACTATCGTCAGCACTCTTCCTAGATCTCTCAAAAGCTTTCGATATGGTCAACCATCAGCTACTGCTCAATACCCTACAAACCATCGGTTTAGACCAACACGCAATACAATGGTTTCACTCCTACCTAAACGGTAGACAGCAGGCTGTCTTATGGTAGAGCAAGCTGTCATCCCAACTTCCTCTAACCCTAGGTGTCCCACAAGGGTCCATACTAGGTCTCCTTCTTTTCTCTATCTTTATCAATGATCTGCACACCACCATCCCAGGAGCCACCTGCATCCAATATGCAGATGACTCAACGCTAATATGCTCTGCCTCCTCTCCTACACAACTTCTAACCCTCACCCAGACCACTTTCAGCACGGCAGAATCATGGCTAGCTAATCGCCGCCTGCTTCTAAACCCTAACAAAACCAAGCTGCTACTTTTCTCCCCTAACCGTAGAATTTCTCCTCCTTCACTCAACATCAAATCTAGGAATGACACCATCATCTCCCCTGATGACCATACAAAGCTTCTAGGCGTAATAACAGACAACAACCTTAAATCTGATAAACATGTAAATCACACTATTAAGTCAGTCAACAAAAAACTTGGCTCCCTGTACACAGCTAAACCTTTCCTCACCCCCCCTAGCTAGGGTAGCTATTGCAAGATCACACCTCCTCTCTACGCTTATGTATACCTCCCCTGTACTCACCAACCTATCTAAAACAGATCTCAACAAATTATCAGGATCTTACAATCATATAGCCAGATTCGCTACTGGCATGGCTTTTAGGACCCACCATTGCCAGAACCTCAAAGCACTGGGATGGCTATAGTATCCTACCCTTCTATAGTTCAACCAGCTTATAGTAGCGCATAAAATACTCCATCAACCTGAAAACACCCCTGCCGTCAAAAATATTCTCACCCCTCATAGTGCCCCAGGCCATTATGCTCAGCTGATAAACTATTGCTACTGACCCAAAAATCCAACAACTCTGCAGGTGATGCTATATTTGCCAACTCAACCGGTAAAATCTGGAATCTACTCCCTACTACCGTTACCAATGAAACCTCACTACCCCTATTTAAGAGAGAACTCCTCACATCTCATTGGCTGTGCTCTTGTTCTAAACCTAACAACTTCAGTAATACGTCTTGCTACCCAACCTGCTGTTTAGCCAAGTATCTATGCCTCATAGCATCTGAATGTATAAGCATTGTGAATTATGAAATCTGATTGTATTCTATGTTAACATTTTCTGATACGTCTCTGCCATTCAGATGCAAGTCTGCACATTGTGTATATTGATATCTGCCTGTATTCTTTGTCTATAATTTTCTAAACATGTCCGCCTGAGTTTATCACTCAGTGATGTATGTACTGTCTCTTTTTTGGTATATGGAGCTTTTCTCCCCGGGCCTCTGCTGAAAATGGACATATATCCAGTCGGACAACCCTGGTGAACAAATGTAAAATAAATAAAAATAAAATAAATAAAATAAAATATTCTGTCGACCAATTGTTTCACCGGGGAATGTCTTGCATTGGTTGCTTCTACCCCACCTCCCTTTCCTTACAAGGAGCTCATCTACCAGAGTTGCATGTTGGCCACTCTTGTATGTGACTTTGTGACTGTCACAGCTACTGAACCATGTGTTGGTCACCATCAAGCTATTTACCATACCGAAGTCTAGAATGGCCTCTTTTTCTTTATTCTTGTTGCCCTATCCATGTGGCTCTAAGCAGATCACATACCATTTTCGGTCTGCCCCAGTATGAAGATTCAGGCTACCCAATATCAACACCTCATGTTGTCCTGTTTATCTAGAAGGTCCTGAAACTGCTGCCTGAATGTGCTCTTCCACAATATCACAACCCTACTGATCCCAAGCTAAAGGGCATTGCTGTACTGTCCTTCCATCTCATCTCCTGGATACACTGGACGTCCAGCTTTACCATAATGTCATCCACTTCCAAGATGCATCCTTCAGCGAACCTGTATTGAATGCTATAATCTTTAGTTCATATTGCGAAGCAGCTTATTGATCCAGGGCAGCTGGGCTTTATAGTGGGCATACACTGGCCAAGAGACACACAGCCTCCACCATTAGCATAGGTCCTTAGTGTAGTTGGGTCCTAAGTCCAAGTATCACCAGCAAATACCATGCCCGCTTAGTCAATGTGACGAAATCAACTGTAGCCAGTTTTTACACAGTTAAATGGCTAGCCCTGATATGATGTGTGGTCTGTGCACCATAGTTGATGCCTAAGTAGTTGGTCTGCGCAACTCTTCTTTATTTTTCTCTTTGTTGGCCAGGTTAGTTCCACTATGCTAGTGGAACTCTGCTTTTCAGGGGAAACCCAAGGTGGTACTCACACTGACTAGGGGCAATTTGGCTACAGCACCAAAGAACTTCTCCTACTACTTTTTCAATAAGTACCATGGCATCTTTTACATCCAACTAAGCTACCAAAAACATATGCAGCTAGCACCTTGGTTTAATGTCTTATCCAAAGGAAGACACGCTGCACTGCATCTTCAGTACTGGAACTCAATCCCCAGTTCCTGGTATGGGGAATAGAACCCAAAGCCTTTGATCTTCCAGTACCAAAGCTACCTGTTGACTCAGTGACACTGGCCATGTTTTCTTCTGCAGGGCACCATCGAAATTCAGTGCTGCTGCCCATGATGCCATTCATATTTCTTTGGGGGGGGAAGAGTGCGATGGAAACAACCAGCATGTTTTTGAGATGTAGGAAGAATTCTAAAAAGACACAACAAGAACATGCAAACTCCACACAAGCATTGGCTGGATATCAGGATCTTTGTAGCTTGTGCATGAGAGCAAACAGGCAAAGACCTTAACCATTTTGCCCACTACGGAAATTGCAGGAAACCATTTTACAACTACCCAAAACATGGTAGAAGTAAAGACAATTTTTTAAACTGTGTGCAGATTCAAAAATGTATTCTCAAATACAGCAGACTACAGAAATATTTACAAAATCTTATGAAAAACAGTTTGGCTCCGCAAAAGGGGAGCTAATTTGTGGTAGTAGCATCCAGGTAACATCAGATACTGAAAATAAATGAAATAATGTTGAAAACCTACAATGAAAATACACCACAGCAAAGCAGATGGAAGAAACTGAATTAGTAACAATGGCCTGAAAACATTTCAATGTGAACTTGCAGCACCATTATGTCTGTTCCTCACTAGGTTAAGATTGGTTTAACAACTAAATGTCTCCGAGATAGCTAATGTCTGGAGCAAATTATATTAAACTACTAGTTCACATATTTTTAAACAACTTGGGCACTTAAGGTGATGATTCTTTTAATATACTGGGGGGTATAATGGCAGTTTTATCCATGCCTGAAATATCTGTGTGCATGTATAAGTATGTTACCTATATCAGGTAAAACATGAAAAATCTGAGTTAGTGAAGTGTACACAGTGTGAAGGGCTCTATGTCCCTTGGATTCTACCCACGGAGGAGGAAAAAAAACAAGATAACAATTTTGACTGGTTTAAGGAAATTTCTAATACCCACTTCAAGAAAGCATGGTTAGCACTAAGGAACATTTATTTATTTTACATTTGTTGACCGGGCTAGTCTAACTGGATATATATCCATTTTCAGTAAAGGCCCGGGGAGAAAAGCTCCAAGCATAGGCAGTGATATATCATATATTACATGCAAATAGCAAACAGAATATAAAGTTAAATTTTTTTTTTCTTTTTTTCCTTGTTTACAGATGTACAGACATTATAATTTATATCCAGTACAGTGGAGGATAGCATATTTACAGTAAGAATACTCTTATATAAAGTACTAAGGAGGAAATCTTGTTAAATACTAGTTAGAGACAAGGTTACTGGTTAACCCAGGTAAACGTAATAGAACAACAGAGCAGAAAGGTCTAGGGAGAGTGAGACGGGGATTTAGATATTAGTCGGGGTTAGAGCAGGGACATAGCCAGTGTGCAGCAAGGTATTCTTTAAGGTATTTTTTTGAAAAGCAGTGTGGAAGAAAGAGATGCGAGTTCCCTTGGAAGCAGGTTCCAAGTTTTTCCCACTGTGTTAGTGAATAGTGAGTCCCCTTGCCTGGTTGTTTGATTTAATAGTGGAAACTAGAAACTTATTAGTTGAGTGTAGTGTTGGCAGATTTCTATATGGGGTAATCAGATTAGTGAGGATTGGGGTATTCTTGGGGTGGTACAGGATCTTTTGGGTGATGGTGTATTGTTGATAAAGTAGGTGGTTCTGCAGTTCTAACCATCCTAGTTGTTTGAGGTTGAGACAGTGGTGGGTTCTGAAAGGGGTACCAGTGGCAAATCTGACAATGTTGTTATAGCTAGTTGCAAGTTTGCTAAGGTTGCTTTTAGATAGATTGGTATAAATGGCAGAAGCATAGAACAGGGTAGAGATAAGGTGGGTCTGGGCAATAGTAATTCTAGCCTCTGGTGCAAGGAAGGGTTTGATTCTATAAAGGGAGCCTAGTTTTCTGTTGACAGATTTTATAGTAGTATTAATATGATCATCATAGCTAAGGTTGTGGTCTATTGTAATTCCTAGGAGTTGGGTTGTAGTGTCTGGAGTTATGCTAGTTCCATTGTTGGAGGTTACTGTGAAGTGGAATTGTGGAGACTTTTGAGCAGGAGCAAAAAGCAATAATTTTGTTTTTTTGGGGTTAATGAGGCAATGTTGCATGAACCAGTTTTCAACCAGATTAAATACTGTTTGGGTGAGGGTCTGGAGAGAGGTTAGGGACTTAGCTGAACATATTAAAGTAGAATCATCTGCATATTGTATACAGGTGGCTTGTGGAATTTTGGCATTTAAATCATTAATAAAAACTGAGAAGAGGGCCTAAACTAGAGCCCTGAAGTACTCCAATGTCAACAGGGAGGTGCATAGATAGATTATTATCCCAGAGTACTATTTGCTGTCTGCTTTCTAGATAGGACGTAAACCAAAGTACTGCCTTTGGGTCAAGGGATAGGGCTTTTAGTATGTCCATAAGTAGGTGATGATTAACCATGTCAAAAGCTTTTGAAAGGTCAATAAATGAAACAGAAGAAAGAGTTTTTGTTACAATGTTTGTTTATACAGTCAGGAAAAAGATAGCAGGGCAGTGGTGGTACTATGAAATGGCCTGAAACCATGCTGACAGTTGGCAAGTAAGTTATTATGGAGAAGGTGGTCAAGTAGTTGTTGGTGGATGCATGTTTCCATTATTTTGGCTATTGGAGAGAGTAAGGCAATTGGGCGGAAGTTAGAAATCTTAGTACAAGTACCACCCTTATGTAGAGGGATGATATGGGAGACGTTCCAGATGGAAGGGATTGTGCTTTCTGTAATTGCTCTATTTATAAGGCTGGAAATTGGATAGGCAATGGTTTAGCTGCTATTTGCAGGTATTTGGCTGGTAGACAGTCAGCTGAAGGGGTGCATGGTTTGAGTTTTTGAAGGAGGGTGCAGACAAGGGATGTAGGTACGGGTTGTATACGAAAGGAGGGAACTGGGCTGTTTGTGGTGATTAATGGGTTAGTGCTAACAAGTGGTAATGTTTTAGCTAGAGTTTGAATGGCTTCAATGAAGTAGTTGTTAAAGGCATCAGCACTTTGCTTAGGGTTGTTATGGGAGATACCTGATGGGGCAGGAGTTTAGAGTGCCCTGGCTGAAGTAACTTGTTAATGCCTGACCAAAACTTGTGTGGTTTTTGCTGGTGGGTTTGTTGGAGGTGAAGGTAAAAGATTTTTTTTATCGAGCAGAATTTCTTTTTTGGTGGCATTTCTTAGCGGTTTAAAGTACAGGTGATCTGATGGGTTTTTGGAGGATCTCCATTTGGCCCAGATTTTATTACATATAATTTTGCCTGTTTTTTTAGTGAGCCAAAGTGCAATTTTGGTTCTTATACGGGTAGAGCGAGAGGGGGCAGGGTATTCTAGGATTTGTAGGAATTTTGTATTAAAGTAGGTCACCGCTTCATCAAGTTGAAGATGGTGTATTGGTGACCAGTCACATGCCTTAAGTTCATTCTGGAAGCTCTGTGGAAAAAAAGTGCTTTTTAGAGCATGAGGTTTTGAAGTTATTTTAGTTGGGGCTATGGGTGTTTTGTTTAATTAAGAAAGTTAGAGCGTGGTCACTAATGTCATCTGGAAGGATACCTGGTTTATATTTGTCAGGATGGCTGTTAAGGATGCAATATAGGATGGGTTCCTTGCTGCCTGGTTTGTGAATTTTAGTAGGGGTGGTTATTATTTGGGAAAAGCCATATAGATTTATGTGGGTGATAGAATTAGGGGAGTTACAGGTGGCCCAGTCTATATTAAAGTCACCTAGCACTATGGTTTCCTGAGGAAGGTGAGTAGAGAGGCAACTAAGGATGTTTTCAATAATATTGATATTATTACCAGGGGGAAGATAGGAGCAAATTAAGTAAACAGATTTACAGTTGTTAATTTGAAGTTTGGGCAGTAAGGGTTTCTGCATTATCTAAGGGTCGGAGCACATTTGAAGGATGCAACCTGAAGTTCTGTTTTATAGAGAATGGCTACACCCCCACCTCTTTTAGCTTTGCAGTCACATCTCAGGATGTTGTATCCAGGAGGGGTAATTTCATGGTCATGAGTTGAAGTCTTTAGCCAAGTTTCTGTAATACAGAGGATATCAAATGAGTGCACTTCTAGGAGTGCATGAAGTTGGGAAATTTTATTGTTAATGCTATGAATGTTGAGGTGGGCTATCAGGAGAGAGTCACAGGGTCTTTTTGGGATAGCTGTGGTAGGAGAAGTAGAACTGAGTGGGTCATTGGCAATTTTTTCATTGGGGCCAGGGTTTGGATGAATGTCGCCATCTAATAGGGGGTGTTGTTGAGGTGCTTGCATAATCTTTAGAATTGTGTAATAGTTAAATTTTTCTTGTTTTGGAAGTAACGAACATGGTTGGATCTATGATATTTTGGTAGCATATAGATAGAAGTGGAGGTTATATTTATATGGTTGAGGGTGTTAATGTGAGAAGTAGACTGAGTCTGTTGGTGGGGATGGTGAAGTTCAGTAAGTGAATAATGTTCATAAATGGTTAGAGTATAGGGTATAGTAAAAGAAACTAGGATAGAAGTTAAGAGTAGCAGGTTTGAGTATGTAGTCTTCAGTATTGAGGCCATTAGGAAGAGAAGGATTACAGGAAGAATAAAGACTGAGAGAAGAGTATACTATAAGATAAAATAGAGATGGCTGTAGGAGAGAAAGTTGTACAAAGTTATCAAAAAGGATGATTAGAGTACAGAGGGTAGGGAGAGGATATAAAAGCTGTAAAGTTGTTAAAGGAAGTAGCAGTGGATGGGGATGGGTAGTTAATTGGCAGAGGTAAGTGATACGTTGATTAGGGGAGGGGTGTGGTATAAGTATAAAGCTAGCTGCACTGGGGTGGGTGGGAATTGGGGGTAGGATAGGGGAGCGTAGTGAGTCCAAAGGGCGAATGGAGCGGGTTATGACAAGTAACTGAACAATGTCAGCAGAAACGATCTGTAAGCACAGACTACTGAGGTACTTTCAGTTGGTACAGGTAAGTGAGGAGGGAAGGATACAGTGGTTGTGATGGTGAGGGGTAGCTGAGTGCAATTAAAGTGGAAAGTAGCAGAAAGAGTGGTAAAGAAAGGGCAGGAAAAAAGTTCCTTCTTTCTTTGCTAGATTATGATCTGATCTTTAATAAATGTTCAATTCTGGGGAGAAAAGGTAGATGTACAAAAGAAATAGCCTAGGTTCAGGGTGCCACCTAGTGGCCACAAACTGTATAGCAACCAAAGCTAGAGTACAGAGATGGAAGGTAAAAGAATTACAAGGTTCCGTGAACAATTATGGGAGACAGCCCAGGGAGAGGAGAGAGTATAAATATTAAGAGGTAGAGACGGGGTATGGCTGCTGGGTATCCAGGCTAGGTAGAGCGCCTCAATGGATACACAAGTTCTTAAGCCAGTGTTCAGCTTTACTGCTAGGTTAAGATAACACGTACTTTCTTGCCTCCTCGGTAGCGGGGTTCCTAAACCAGGCGGCAAGTTTCTTTTTATATGAAGAGATGCTTATAATATTTTGCAGGGGTCCTTTTCACCAGGTAAGTAGAGGTATCAAAACCTTGTTACACGATAGAAGATTTAAAAGTTAGGAATGGTGGGGAAATGAAAAAAAAATAAATGAAGGGTAAGAAAGTCATTTACATAGACTTAGGTAGTAACACAGCATTTCCATTTCAACACGCTTTTAAGCATTCATTAATGCAATTTCAGACATATAGCAACACAGAATACAATATCCGAGCTAGAGGCACCATTACACAGTCACAAGGCACAGTTTATCCAAAAAGTAAGTTCTAAGTAGCATAACACAGTCTAGCTAGGAGTGCTTTTACAAAGTACAACTTTGTTCTACTAGGTTATTAAATAGCATAAAACAGTGAGCTATAGGACACTGAGGCTGTTTGCAACATGAAGAACTTTGAGATATTACATTCAAGCTAGTTCATCATTAGCAAGCATAAAAGAAACAGGAATAGGCAGTAGCACTGCAGGTTCATTAAAGCATAATTAACAATAGCTTATAAGATAGTCAACTTATTCAGACATATAGAGTCAAAAGGTTAATATCTAGAAGTTAGAGACGACTACCTGTATTACTGCCCACACACGTCTGAGGTGTTGCAAGCCTTTCTCCACTTCAATATATGCCTCAGAGGAATTTAGATTATCAACAAAAAGGGTTAAAGCTGTTTCCGCCAAACTCAGATCTATGCTAACATCATTGCTACGACACGGTAGACTCTAAAGCCATATTGTATGTGTTGCACTGTTATTTAATTTAAAGAAAAGAAAAGGAGGCTATGAGTTGGTGTGCCCACTAACGATGTATAAGTAACTGCTATTCCACCCCTGACGATGCACCGGTGTTAGCAAGGAAGTATAACAAAGATGTAGACAGGGAGGTATGCCTTTCTCTTCCCTGATTCCTCTTGAGCTGTTGTACTCTCCCTGGGCAACCAGGACACGCGGCAAAAGTCAGGACAGAGGGGAAAAGAGGGAGGAACTGAATACTGCAACAGTGAAGAGAAGGGCATCTACTGCTATGGTAATTTTAGATAACTAATTTATGTCCTTCCATATCACTGTTATGGTATTCTTCATCTAAGGAAGAGTACAACAGCTCAAGAGGAACCAGGGAAGAGAAAGGCAGAGAACAGTTCTCCTCAAACCCATGCAGCACAGCCCTGGCAAAGGTTTCTCTGGTCCTGGAAATAACACTCAACTTGTAATGTTTAGTGAAAGTATTAACAGAGGACCAAATAGCAGTCTCAAGGATAGAATTGGTATCCAGATTCTTGAAAAAGGCACCAGTGGAAGCAACTGCCCTGACAGAATATGTCTTTACTGACAAAGAAAGACATTTGCCATGAAGAGTAACAAAAGAAAATGGCCTTAGAAATCCAGGAAAAGAAAAGATGGTTTGTTTAGAAACAGCCAAATCCAAAGTCCTATGATGAAAAGAAACAAAAAGTTGGCTCAGACTTGCGAACTTTAGTTTTATCTAATAATATCCGAGACATCTATGGAAATCCAAGGTGTGAAGAACATTCTCACTAGCAGACTGTGGAGAGGAAAAAGGGAAGGAAGATGCATAAACTGATTAAGGAACAACTCATTAACCACCTTGAGCATAAAAGATAGATTAGTGCAGAAAGACACCCTGTCTCTATGAAAAAAGGAAGAACAGTCACGAGACCTTGAAGTTTAGAAACTCTCTTGGCAGAAGTAAGACACAAAACAGCAGTCTTCCAAACACAATGTTGTAAAGAAGCTGAAGAACCAGGTTCAAAGGGAACCTGAGTCAACTTTATAAGCACAGAACTGAGATCTCAAGGAGATGGAATAGGCTTCCTGGGGACTTGCTATGAAGGACACCTTTAAGAAACTGTTTGACCTCAAACCTAGATGCCAGAGGAGGAGTGAAGGGCAGTTGAGCAGGGATTACTGACAGGTGAGGTTTAAATTAACCCAGCATAGAGCAGATCACATAAATAAGTGAACCAGAGGAACCCCCATAGATAGGGGATCTAGATGGCAAGAGAGGCACCAGACAGAAAATCTATTCCATCTGGACACACAAGATTTTCTGAAAGTGGATTTCCTGACCTCCTGTAGAACTCAAAGCACGCCCTCTGAAAAGAGATGCCTAAATGGGATAAAACCCTATCATCCCCATTGTTAGCTGAAGAGTGGACAAGTGAGGAAGGACAAGAGATCCCTTGTTTTGTCTGAGAAGATCCGCTCAGTGAGGTAGCTTGTGGTAACTGCCCCTGGTCAAGTGAGAGTAAAGGGGCAACTAATGTTATCTGGCCAAAAGGGTCACCAGCAAAATTTTGGGAGAGACCTGCCTGATCTTGTGCAGAATTTGTGGTAAAAGAAGAAAGGGGGGAACATACAGAAACATCCCCTTCCAAGGAAAAGATACGGTGTCCACTGTCCAAAGTCAGAGGACATGGGACTCTGAAACAGAATAGAGGAAGTTTTTTCAGAGGGGAGGCACACAGATCTACTTGAGAAATACCCCACCAAAGGACAATATCCAGGGACATATCTCTGTGAAGCATCCATTCATGAGCTTGTGTTCTGGAAGTACTCAGAGAGTCTGCCACTAGATTGTGCTCTGAAGGAATGCAGACTCCCTGTAGAATCACTTGATATTAGATAGCTAGATCCCAAACCTGAAAAGCCAATCTGCAAAGCAAATGGGACACTGTACCTTCCCCCCTGCTTGTTGATATACCAAATCACTGTGGTATTATCGAAGATTTTGAGGAGCCTGGGATGAAAGAGGGAATAAAATGCTTGCACAGCAGAAAGCAGAACACTCATCTCTTTTACACTATGATTCAACCTCTGATGAAGAGGTCAGAGACTTTGGATCTTTAGACTGCCACAAGAGGCACCCCACCCCATGTCTGAGAGTCCAGAAAAAGCTCCTGAGCGGGAACCGGATGCTGAAAAGGAAGCCCTGGATTGAGACAGAGATGATGAATCTACTGCTGAAGCTTGCTCTTGAAACAGGGAAGAAAAGGAACAGGGAACTCCAAGTGGTGGCAATGTTGGAGCCACGCTAATTTCAGGTACCAATGAAATTTCTTCATATGCAGTCTGGCGAGAGGGAGCATATGAATGGTACAGGCCATAAATTCCAGGGCCCTGAGAAATTCCCTGGCTATAACAGAGGGCAAAAGAAGAAGAGACTGCAAAAAAGTTGTCAGGGACAGAACCTTGGGGGCAGGAAGAGATGCCAGCATGGTAATAGTCTGACCCTGTATCCAATGATCATGGGAAGGCATCAGAAAAGATTTCTGGAGTTCATGGTGAACCCCAGACTGTGTAAAAGACAAGTGGTTAACTGGAAATCCAGTGACAGACTGTTGGGAGAAGGAGCTTGAATAAGCAGAAAGTCTAGATAGGGATACATCTGAATACCTCAACGCCTGCAAAAGGCAAAGGCAGGAATGAGGCATTTGGTGAATACCCTTGGGGTAGTAGAAATGCCAAAGGGCAAAGCAGAGAAATGAAAATGCAAGGAAGAAACAGAGAAATGCAAACATGTCCTGACCAAAGGATGAATGGGGATCTGAAGATATGCAACCTTAAGATCCAGAGACACCAGAAAGGCATGGGAAAACAGAAAAGGAAACAAGGTCTGAAAGAACACCACTCAAAAAGGGATCTTGAGAAAGAAGTTGAGCAGAAAAAGATCCAGAATTGGTCTCCAAAAATATTCTGGAGTAAAACCCCTTCCCCAGCTGGGTGGGAGGAACCATCTGACTGATACCTTGATCAAAGAGAGATTGCAGAAAGTCTGGAAAATGAAGAAGTTGTTCTTGAGGAGGTTGAGGAATGCCTGAAAAGGGAAAAAGGACCTTCCAAACCATGAAATATCCATTAGGGATAATCCAGAGAACCCAAGAATCTGAGGGGATCTGAAGCCAATGTGGAAGAGACAAGGAGAGGCAGAGGGACAAGTGAATCTGGCCAATGTAAAGTGAAGGCCAACTGTCAAATTGAACCAGGCTTATCCTGAAAACAAGGCTTATGGGAAAAACACACCTAAAACCCTTCTTACCCTTGGGGGGGGTGATACTGTCTATGAATAAAGACAGATTTGGAAGGATAGTTCCTCTGAAACTTGGGAAAAGGGAGACAAATATATGTTTAAGTTCTTACAAGGCCTTAACCGTAACCTGGAGAGTACCAAAAAGACTTTCGTTATCTAGAGGTGTATCCAAAAGCTTGGCGTTGATGTCATCACCTGAAGATATAGTCAGAAAGAGCATCTCATCATTGAACCACCAAAGGCAGCAACCCTGGAAGAGGCATCAGCTGCATCACAGCTGCATTTTATAGAGTGACAGGCAACTTGAGAAGTGGACCTCAACAAGGAAAGGGCAGAAGCCTTCCCTTCAGAATCGGGAAGGCTAGATACTACCTTAGAAACCTGGGAAAGCAAAGCCACAATATACCATGGGTCATACGAGTCTGGTAGTTAACCGCTTTAAAGGACAAGGTGGCAGCTGTACAGAATTTTTTGCCCAACCTTTCCATACATCGATTATCCATATCAGGACGGGCGGATGTGAGCAGATGGCAACAACTTACAGGGTTTGTCAGAAGACACCGATACCACAGAAGGTTCAGCAGAAGGGCGCTTATAAAGATATTTATAGTTCTCAGTCACCATGTAGAACCTATCAGGCTTCTTAGGAGAAGAAGGCTGAGAGCCAGGGGTTACAGAGGTTGTAGAAAAGTTATCCAAAAGGGTAGCCAAAACAGAAGGGACTGCTGATGATTTAGACAACTCCATCTGTAGGAGCTCACAGTACCTATTTTGAATGTTAGAGACTTGGGAACAATCCCACTTAAAATAGTCCATCATAAAGGCAGCAGTATACCCAAAGGACAACTCTTCCAAGTTAGGATCTGGATTGAAAGAATCTTTTTCTTCCGAACCATAGTCCAGGGGAAGGAATCTGGGAAGAATAATCCAAGGATTCTTCCCCAGAATCCAAATCCTCATCTGAGGCATCTAAACAGGAGTGGAAGACCAAGGGGTGAGCAGGAACAGACCGCCGTCAAAAAGATTTCAAGGCCATTAAAGCATTAAATAAATCCTGAGTGAAATCCTGCCATTCATGCTGGGCATCCTTAACAACAGGGGAAATGCGCTCAGTTTTTGTTTTCTTTTTCTATGGGACATTCGCCTGGAACATTCTCAAAGGGTCAGACCCTTGACACAACTCATGGTGGTTGGAATTTCCTCCCTCACTAAAATCTGAGGAATCCCCCGCAGTCTACTGGATATTATCAGCCCAGGTTCCACCCAATGTCACGTGCAGATGTTGGAAAAGCCTCTGAGGATATGTGATAACTCAATCCATGCCAGTCTCTGATGGGGTCACAGCAGAGGAATCCAAAGCAAGCACTGGATGGGTCTTTAGGGCTTTTACTAGCCTCTAGAAAGATGTCTGCGGGAGGCTGGACAGCAAGCAGGTCAAGCCTAACTTTTCTGGTCTTCGTGGAAAATGGCTTGCCCTCGGGACGAGAGGATTTTGTCATAGCACCCTGAGCCAAGAGCTCTCTAAAATGATTGCTATTACAGTTCTCACAGTTTCTATTTTCTTGTGACACTACTGTTTGTGTCAATCCTGGCTGTTCCTCTTCTTTGGACTTGGATGTACTTATGTTACACAAAGATCTGCGATTCCTCTTATACAGCTTTCCATCCTTTCAATAAGCAATAAAGGAAGTTGGTTTAGCTGCTCTGTCATGAAAGAAAACCTCAACCATGGAAAGCTGAGCTGCCATAAAGAAGAAATTATAGTCTAAAGAATAGGTGAATAGTACGATTAGTGTTGTGAAGATTACAACATTTCCCATGGTGTTTGTATTCCTAGTCTAAATTCAACTTCCTTTCTGACTTTTATGTGGGATATTCCAGTGTAATCTAGTTTTGTTCCTGTAGCTGTTTATTTTCAAGCATAAATAATGCAGCTCAAGTAGGTAATTTGTTTTTCAACCTTCAGCTCATAAACAGCTGAAGTGGCAAGAGCTGCTTTTCAATCTTATATCCATTAACGACTGAGGTGGTGACAGTTTGAACTCTACAATGGAATGATTAACTATATTCTAAAACTAAATAAATAATAAAGAACCAAGTGACTGTGCAACACTAAAGCAGCACAAAACAAAACTGAAAGTGCGCACAATGACATAGAAGCCCACAGATCACACTCTGCGACAAGTAAAAAGTGTTTAACACCCAAAAAAATAAGCTGTTTTTGTCCAAACAATCGGACTTCCTCGGAATGTAATATATAATCACTAAAAACAACCACTCTTTATAGTCAGTTCACAACTGAATAATTAATTATTCAATATTTAACCAATCACTTAAAATTATACAAACAATTCATCGTTCAAATATTTAAATTCATTCATAACTGTAGTGACCTATGTCTAATTCACTAATCATTAAAACAATAAAACATTAATAAAATAAATGCATACAATTAAAAAAAAATTTTTTAGAAATACCTTCACTATCAAAAAAAGAAGTTATGTCTTACCATAATGTTCCATCTGTGGTGTTCATCTTCATTCATTACTGATGGGTTTGGACCCGATCCTCCTTTCTGACTCAGCCGCTGTGCCAATTTCGCGTCAACCAAAAACTCTTGTCTAAGATTACCCATACTGCCTCTTTCCCCATTTCCTCAGATTGAGCTTGCCCAAGGACGTAAAAGCGGAGATCTTTTCTGATCAGAATACACTAAACAGGACAAAGGACCATATCCAAAAACCTCCAAGAAACTACTGGAGGGGGATGGTGGGAGGGGAGTAATGAATGAATGATGAACAACGCAGATGGAATGTTATGGTAAGACATAACTTCTTTATCTGATGTTGTTAATCTTCATTCATTCCTTACTGATGGGACAGAGTCCCTAGCTACCTAGTTTCCTGGGAGGCCCTACGGAAGAATATTCCTGAGCACCACTGAGCAAAAGGCAGCTCTCCCCCTGGAGACCAAATCTAATTTGTAATGATTAATAAAGGTATGTGTGGAGGCCCACGTTGTTGCTGCTGCACAAATATCATCCATGGTAGCTCTAGAGTGGAAAGCCACCGAGGTTGCCATAGATCTGGCTGAATGCGCTCTAATTTTGTTTGGCAAGGGCACTTTATATGGTGGTAGACAAAACATATGGAATCTCTCAACCACTTTGACAAGGTAATTTTGAAAACTGACTCTCCCATTTTAGGCCCAGAATAAAATAGTTGGTCAATTTTCTAAAGGATTTTGTCCCGTCCAGGTAGAACCATAACTGATCGTGCACATCCAGTAAATGGAGACAGTACTCCCCCTTTATTTGAAAAATTTGGGAAGAACACTGGCAAGTCAATTGTCTGATTCATGGTTAACTCTGAAATTACTTTGGGCAGAAATGAGGGATTAGGAACTTGTTGTTCTGTTGTTCCTTTTTGATGCCTACTGATCCACAATACCACCTTCCTCGGATATTTAGAGAGACTATGGAAGCCAAATGTCTCTTGACAATTTTCTTGTGAATTCAT
Source organism: Protopterus annectens (assembly GCF_019279795.1). Taxonomy (NCBI): domain Eukaryota; kingdom Metazoa; phylum Chordata; order Ceratodontiformes; family Protopteridae; genus Protopterus; species Protopterus annectens. Next base: position 388,573,539 of record NC_056729.1, read on the forward strand.
CTAACTCAACTAACCCAGCTGATAGAGGTGAGCGACAAGTTCCTCAAAGACTGCCAACTGAATCCAATACTGTTTGGGAGAAGTGGGAGGAAGACAGACGTACACGGTCTTCCAACCCTTTCTCCTGTGTGGGTAGAAAGATACCATTAGCTGTGAATACAGAAAATAAGTTGCTATTTGATGAATTGGAAAAATTAATGTGGAAGGAAACTTCGGTTTACTATAATATCTGTGGTTTACAAATGTATGTGGAGACCGATACCACTCCGAGGGGACTTAAGAGTGTTTAAAGATCCCTCAAGTCCGTTTGACTTGACTATTGAGACTGATGGTGCATTTCATAAGAGGTGGGTCAATGCTGCACATAAATGTGTAACCGAGTGGCTACACATTCTTATTGAACGTGATCAGCTTAAGCAAAAAGAACTATGTTCTAACATAAAAAAATTGTGCTCTGAACTCACTAATACTGTTCCGGTTTCCATGCTTGATGATTTTCTCAAACAAACAAATCTGAAACTTAAAGAATATGAGACTACTTTAATCAATAGAAAGAAAGGAAAGCTGTTGCGTGATATACGCGACTACGAGTCAAACAAGGCTTTCCTTTCTAGGACAGAACGTACTAAGCGTCGGAAGCAAGTTAGGTTTCACTCGGGTGCTACTGTAACTACACCGTTTAATTCTTTGGCATCAGAAGGTGGTTATACTTCATACGAAGATGATTGGAATGATGGCGATTTTCCCGCTCTTCCAGCGGCCGAACAGAGGGACAGGTTTCGGCAAACTTTTCGTGGGGAAGCCTTCACTGCTATCCCCAATGCACAGGGACAGAAACGGACTTGGGAACAGTCATCCAACCCAGGTGGGCAACGTTAAGGACAGGGCGGGTTCAAACGGGGAAGACGCTGATGTTTATGTTGCACATAATGATATGTTGTTAGATACTAAAGATTATGTTATTAATCTGTCTAATTATGAATTTAGTGAAATTGAAATGTGTATATTGAATAGGGGACTTAAATTTGTTCCTACAGTTGTTACTCGCCTTCATGATTTATAAAGTGATGTTTTTGCCTTTGCTAGAAAGCTACATTTAAAATATTTTTTTAGAAATGGTGATTTTTCTTTTTCTGCAGTATGTGATGAGAGTGTAGGTAGTTCATCTGATAGCTTTCATTCATGTATTTCAGAAAGTGATAGTAATGCTTATTATAGGTTTGACACTTCTAGGGTTCCTTCTTATAGTACTTTTATGCCCAATAGTTTAAATGGAGAGGTATGTCAATTTGTAAATTTAGTTAATCACTTCACAGAGTTGGCTTATAAGGAATTTATGAATAATAGATTAAACAGTCACGTGAAGAATGGAAAGCTTTATTAACTTTAAGTAGGATGGATGAAATTGTGTTTAAACCATCAGATAAGGGTAACAAATTGGTAGTTATGTATTTTTCTGATTATTTAAGAATGTGTATGGAACATTTAAGTGACACAAACACATACAAAGTTGTGAATTCAGAAATATATTTTTCATCCATTGATGAATATGTGGATTTAATGAATAAAGGAGTGAGATTAGGTTATTTCTGTCCTTTAGAAGTTAAAAAAAAGTTTCAGGTTGAAGGCTGTAAAATGGCCTTATTTTATTGCTTACCTAAAATGCATAAGAATTTATATAGACCTCCAGGTAGGCCTATAGTTTCAGGTTCTGTTTATTTTTTGCACAATCTAGGTGTTTTTTTACATCACTTTTTGTTTCCATATGTTACTAAATTACCCTCATACATAAGTGATGTCTTTGACTTCCTGGATAAAGTCAAATGCATTAAACTAACCCGAAATATGTTATGGGTTAGTATTGATGTTAAGAGCTTATATACCAATATTAAACATCAGTTTGGAATGGAGGCTATTAGATTTTTCTTAGGAGATTTTCCTGCTACAGAATTCTTCTTCTTCTTCTTCTGGCTTTGCCACAGCGGATCACCTTGTCCGCACATTGAACGGCAGTGGAGTTTTACGGTGTCGAGTTGCCAGCCCGGCGCCCAACCTTCCACAGAAGGCACACTCACACGCACACCTAGGGCTAATTTAGAGTGTCCAATCCACCTGCAGCATGTCTTTGGGATGTGGGCACCGGAGGAAACCCACCACAGGGAGGACATGCAGACTCACAGAAGGCACCCCAGCTGAGGATGAGAACCTCTTGCTGTGAGGCAGCAATGCTAGCCACTGCACCACCGTGGCCGCCCTTTTCCTGCTACAGAATATGTAATTGAATTAGTTTATTTTTGTTTGACTCATAATTTTTTTATGTTTAATAATGTTTTATATCAACAATTACAGGGTACAGCTATGGGGGCTTCATTCGCCCCCATGTATGCTAATCTTTTTATGGGATTATTTGAATTGGAAGTTATTTACAAACACAAATTTTTTCAGAAGCATGTTGTTAAATATTTTAGGTATGTTGATGATTTAATATTTTTGGTTGATGGTAATAAGGAAGAGATAATGGAATTTTTTAATGATATAAATATAAATAAATATTCGTTAAAATTTGATGGATTGAATATTGGACATGTTTATTCCATTCTTAGATGTGGTATTAGATATATCTGATGGTAGGAATATTGTCACTTCCCTTAATAAAAAGTTTGAGGGAATGTGTCAATATTTACATGGTACTAGTGGGCACCCTTCCCATATATTGAGTGCTTTGCCCTATGGTGAAATGTTACGTATTTATAGACTTTGTAACAGGCCTGAAATTTTTCATAAAGAAATGGTTTCCTTGGTTAATTCTTTTTTAGCTCGAGGATACAGTAAGGAAACTTTGAACAAAGGCTTTGTGAGATTGTTAACAGGTGTTAAACCTATGGTTGAAAAATCAATATGTGATAGAAATATTAATACTGTCGGGTGGGATATGATACGGCAGAGTAGTTTTAAGGAGACAAAGGATAGTATTTATTTTGTAACCACTTTTGGCTGCTTCACCAAACATTTTCTTGATATAGTAAGTCATTTCTGGCATTTTTATGTTCTTTAAAGAATGTGCAAGAATGGCTGAATTTGAATATAAAGTTTTCTTATCATAAAGGTAAAAATGTTAAAAATTTTTTGGTGAAAAGTAGGTTTGTTATACCTTCTCCAAAATTATACAGAGAACCTGTTAGAGTTGGAACTTTCCCTTGTGGGAAGTGTAAAGCTTGTAAGCACATTATAACTAGTTTTGAATTTATTAATAATGTTAAGTTTAGTAGTCATGGTTTTTTTAACTGTAACTCTGTGGGTGTTGTTTACCTTTTACAATGTCCCTGTAATAAATTCTACATAGGGGAGACAAAGAGGGCATTTAAAACCAGGCTCTTAGAGCATGTTAGGGATATAACGAATGCTAAGATGGACAGTCCTGTGGCAGTCCACTTTGCAGAATTTCATAACAAATGTAGTGAAGGCTTGAAAGGGACAATATTAGAACAAATTTGTGTTTCTGTATATCACAATGTGAGTATGAAAACTCTTTTATTGCAAAAAGAAGCTGTGTACATTTTGAAATTTAAAACTATGTCTCCTCTTGGGCTAAATGAAGAGCTCAATTGGAAGTCATTAGTTCATTAAGATGTGTTTTAAATTGATTAATTGTATAATTATTTTAGAGTGAGCTGTATATATTGCTTTGATACTGAAAGTATTTTATTCTCCTTGAAGGCTTTGGCCGAGACGTCAGAGAGCTATTTCAGTTTTAAATAAATTCTGCTGGTGGATATTGTGTTTGTTGTTTGGTTCCTGGTTCCTGGTTGCATTCTGTTGTTCCTTTTAGAAATGAGGGATTAGTCTGAAGCGATACTCTGTCTTTGTGAAACATCATGTGCGGACGTTTGACATTGGCTGCAGGTTCAAAAGGGGCTTTAGTTAGTGCCTGTAACATGAGGGAGAGGTTCCAAGTCTCAACAGGTTCTCTAATGGGGGGCCTGATGTGAGAAACCCCTTTCAGAAAAGTTTTGCAGAGGCGATGTGAAATCAAGGAGATATCCCCAAAGCCATTGTGAAAATTGGAAATGTAAGCTACGCGAACCTGGATCATAGAAGTTGCTACTCTGGATTGTAATAGGCCAGAGAGATAATGGAGTACATCAGGGACGAACGCTGAACCACGATTTATGCTATTGTCACGAGTCCAAAACTAAATCTCTTCCACTTGTCATGATACAATTTTCTGATTGAAGGCTTATGAAAAGCCAGAAGAATGTCGCAAACAGGGGAGGAAAGATTCATCTGCCTGGCAATTATTGGAAGTGGAGAAACCATGCTGTCAGCTTGAGGCTGGAAAGGTTTGGGTGGAGTAGCCCTTGAGGGTATGACAGCAATCCTGGAGTTGGATCCAGAATCCATGGTTTGCATACTAGATGAGGCCATAGGAAGGGAAACCAAACTTGTTGGGGCCAATAAGGAGCAATGAGGATTACTTTGCTTCTCAACCAAATTGCTTTCTTCAAGAAATGCAAGATCAATGGTATCAAGGAAAATGCATAGAGCAGTCCCGTGGGCCAATCGTGCATGAGCGCATACCTCGGGGGTTCCCCCTGAGGGGGGATTAGGGCAAAGTAGCTTCTGCACTTGTGATTTATGGGTGAGGTGAACAAATCACAGCAAGGCTGGCCCCAGCAATCGAATATCGACACCACTGCAAGATTGAGGGACCACTCGTGACGTAGGAGAATACACCTGCTCAGTTTGTCTGCAATCACGTCGGAAAACCCTGGAATGTGCGTTGCTATCAGAAAGCGGATGGAGGCTATCGCCCATTGCCAAATTTTCATGACTTCCCGACACAGAGGATAGGAATTGGTTCCCCCTTGTTTGATGATGTACCAGTCCACTGACATGTTGTCTGTCTGAACTGCAATAGTCCCGGATGGAAGGGCGAGGTGGAATGCTTGCAATGCTAGAAGCACCGCCCTTAGTTCCAGGACACTGATATGCAAACTGGCCTCTGCAGATGAGCAAGTGCCTTGGACCATCTGTCTCTGAAAATGCCCCCCCCCCTCAGTCAGTACAGTGTCCATAGTCACTGTGGCCTTGGGCTGTGGGGGAGAAAATGGTCGACTCCATAGAGATATGTCTGGCTGCATCCACCAAAGTTAAGTCCTTCTTGCATAGATTCGTTAAACGAATTTGGAAAGATAACGGGTGAGTTAACATTAGCCATTGTTTTAATAGAAGCCAGTGAAGTATTCTCATATGTAGTCTTGCTAGCGGGACAATTATTATTGAAGTCATTGTCCCCAAGATTTGAAGGACTGCCCGAGTTGGCACCTTGTCTCTGGGAAGTATCTCTTGGATCTGAGAAACTAGTCTTTCCAATCTGTGATGAGGTAGGGAGACTGTGCAAGATAGTGTGTTCAGTGTTGCCCCTATGAATTCCAAGGTCTGGGCTGGGGTCAGCTGACTCTTCGCTGTGCTTGTATTAGGATGTACTGTCATGTCATTATCAGTAGAGATTTGGTGGTAGCAGTGAGGAGCCAATCAAAGTATGGAAACACCCAGAATCCCTGCAGTCTCAGGTGAGCTGCTACCACTGCTATGCATTTGGTAAACACTCTGGGGGCTGCAGAGAGGCCAAAGGGCAGTGCACGAAACTGGTAGTGACTGGCTCCCAGTCAGAAGCGAAGAAATCTTCTGGATCGTTTGCCCATCTTTATGTAGTAATACACATCCCGAAGTTCTATAGAGCACATCCAATCGTCTTTTTTCAGGAAAGGAAGGACAGGCTCAACCGTGACCATCTGAAACTTTGTCTGCTTGACAAACTTGTTTAAGATACTGAAGTCCAAAATGGGTCTCCAGTCCCCTGTTTTTTTGGCACTAAAAAGAACCTTGAGTAAAACCCGGATCCTATCTGGTCTGGTAGGGTTTTTATATCACATAATCGAAATCCCAAAATATCTAACACCATAAGCTCGAACTTGGAATTTCAAAATGTGATATAATCAAAAGCTCAGAACAGCAAATTTTTTCCCAGGAAAAAAATTCACTGTTCCAAGAAACACACACAACACAAGCACACCAAAAAAAATAATCCACACATATACACTTAAAATCCTACTTCTAACCCCACACTAAACCGTACATACACTACTATCTATCCACTTACCTTAGCCCTAACCCTAAGGTCTGTAATTATCGCACTCTCACCTTACCCGCTCCCTAACCCTAAGGTCCATAACTATCGCACACTCACCTTACCTGGTCCCTAACTATCGCACACTCACCTTACCTGCTCCCTAACCCTAAGGCCCCTAACTATCCCATTCCCACACTCTCCTTAACCCGGTCCATTCACACACTTACCTTAACCCGGTCCGTAACCTTCACACCACAGTGGAGAAAATAGCGAAGCGCCAGAAACTGCCCACCAAATTCTTTCCCTAGTAAAGAAGTCGATGGTCTGTAGCTTCACTATTTTCAGCGTTCGCTGTTTTGGGTTCGATATTATAACATTCAACGTTTTACTACTTCGATGTTATGATATAAACCTGTCTGGTGGGACTATTTGGATGACTTTTTTGTAGCATCTTTAGAACCTCTTGAACTGTGGATTCCCTATGACTGGTTGGAATGTCGGGAATATGTTTTGGGGTTTTTGGGTGAAGATTGAAGGGGATGTGATAACCTCTGTTAATGATCTGTTGCACCCAGGAGTCTGAGGTGATATTTTGCCAGGCATGTTGGTGCAGCAAGAAACGTCCCCAGACTGCTTCCAGAGGAAAGCAATAGGGCTGCTCTTCAGGGGCGCTGGTAGGGCTGGTCAGAGAAAGAATCTCTGGATCCCGGATTGCATGGACCCCCTCCTTCCCCAAAAGAGGCACCTTCCAGAACAGTTACCCCCTCTGCCACATGGGGTATACTTGCCACATGTGTCATGGAAAGGACCCTGGGACTTCTTGTGCCACATTTTCCCACTCCTCTGATTCCTAGAGAAGTATTGTTCTGGATTGAAAAAATGGACACCTACGGCAGACAGGGTCTTACTGTCCTGCTCACACCTGGTTAGCGTGTCTTTCACTTTGGATCCGAAAAGGGAAGAAGGTTGACTGGAGCAAAGGAAGGAAGCCTTGAAGGGATCAGCGAAGTCACAGAGGTGCATCCAAGCATGATGTCTCATGACAACACCTGCACCTGCCAATCTAGCCTCCTCTTCGGTTGCATTGGAGACCAACCTCATGGACGAGTTAGAGATGGACTCTAGGGTTGTGAGCTGTGAGGTTACCTTATCCCGGACCTAGTCAGATACAGCTCATGCTAGCGTTCCAGAGAGCTCCGTGATGACAGCTCTCTGGAGCCAAGTGAAATGTGCCAGATAATTCAATGACCAAATGGTAAAGGTCGAAGAGGCAAACGTCCGCTTCCCTAGTCTGCCCAATGCCCAGGAGTCCTTGTTCGGGGGACGAACAGTGTGGATCTCCTCAGCGAGCTCTTTCTCTGTTGCCGCCACCACCAGCATAGCATCTACAGGCAATCCTTTACACCAATGAGGACCATCTTCAAGGGGATATAAGAATTTATCTGGTCTTTGCGGGATAGACTCAATGGAGTCAGGCTTTTTCCAGGCACGGTGCACGATAAGCTTGTCGGTAGGCAGAGTCACCCAGGTGGTAGAGGGCCGGGTATGCAAGGCCCGCAAGAACATGGACTCCTCGGAGGATGGGTTTCTGGACCTCCAATCCATTCGCTGTTTCAAAATTTCAAGGAGGTTTTGGAAGGAGACACCTTCAGGAGGAGATTTTCGGGGAACCTTCCCCTTTATCATAGTCCGTGTCTTCCATGACAGACTCTTCAGGGAAGTCTATGTGCTTCCTCTTGCAAGCTCTCTTCCTCAAAACCTTCTCGGCGGGGGCTTCCGAAGAGGACTTGGGAGAGGGGATGCCCTGTTCAAGGGTATCTTGCAGCTCCCGTACCCAGTGTCCTGGAGTGGCAGACTGTGTCAACTGAGGTCTAGGAGGCATGTACATATGGTGTTCCGATGCCTGTGGAGCCAGCTGAGTGCCTGCAGAGGCCAGTGCCCTTTCCATCATCTGGAAAGTGGGTCTGCCTGAAGACGGATGGAAAGCCTGGAACAGAGATGGACAACCTCGGAACCAGGGTCACTTCCCACTCCGACAGATTTGGCGACAGGAGAAGAACCTCAAGGAAACTCAGCACCACTGTGGTCATCGGGGCCATAGCACACGATGCAGTAGAAAAAATCGGCACCTGGCTAGGACCCTTGGTGCAGACGGGCCAGTCATGATCCAGAGTATGGCTTGGATCTGAGGGAGTTAACATCCATAGGGTGATCATCGATGCCACAGACAAGGATGCCAATGGAACAGTGACAGCTGGAACCGTGAAAGGCATCAGAGCCGAAAGCTTCAGACCCAGAGAGGTCAAAGGAGGAGTACGAGTTGGAGTCTGTGGAGAGAACTTCTCTGTTCCAAATGGGATAGAGGGTTTACTTAGTGAAGACAACCCTCTAGCTGTCAATAGTTGATCCACAAGTTTGACCACATCTAGTTCTGTTGGACTTCTGGAGGATCTGGTGAATATCCCCGATGGAGTCTGGACGTTCCAAGAAAGTACTATATGATTGTCCTGAGAATGGATCTGTCGATGGGGAGTATCTGGCCCAAGGTATGGGCTCTCCCTTTGACACCATGGTTAATGGACCTGTAGCAAATGCAGCAGGGATGGGGGAAGTGACCAGAATTGGAAACTCTATTGTTTGGACCGAAGGGAGAATCTGAACAGGTGTAGTCATGGTCGGTACCATGGTAATCGGACCTGAGGTAGACGGTACCGATATAGTCTTATCAAACTTCAGTTCAGTAATCGGCATCAAAATAGAGGACTCAAGTCCCAGTGCCAATGGAGCTGAAGGCAATTTAGTAGCCATGATCAGAGTCGGTTCCACAGTCGGCACCGAAAGAAGGGGTTTTGAGCCCTGGTGCCGAGGGAAAAGAAGACAATTTAGGTCTAGGCTCTAAAGCCTTTGATTCCGGATCTCTAGGAGAAGAGGAAGCTGAATGCCTCCTCTTCTTGTGTCCTTTACTAAAAGGGGGAAAACCCACAGAAGCAAAAAGAGCCTCTGAAAAAGGAGTTTTGAGTAGTCCTTTCAGAATAAGTTTGTTGATCTCTCATTAAGTGTACGGGTACTAAAGCCTGCACAAATATTACATGGCGGTTGAACAGTTAAATGAAGCACATTTAAGCAGTACACACAAGTAGTGTGTGTGTCCGAATTCGGCATTTTGCGGGCACAGGTCGCAAGCTTTAAAACCAGTGGTACCTTTTTTTGTCCACCATAACCACAAACTGTCAAGGCCACTACACCTGCAAATACCACAATATCAATGACAAAACTACTACTACACTATAGCAATATAACAACCAAAATGCTTTTTTATATATATATATATATATATATATATATATATATATATATATATATATATATATATTTTTATATATGAAGGAAAAAATAAAGAAAGAAAAAAAGGGTACAAACAATTGTATCCTGAGAATACCACAGAGGGTAAGGGTGGGAGCTACCAATGATGGTAGGGAAGAATACCAGAAAACGGTAAAGGGGAGGTAGAACGAGGCACTTTACCAGATAAAGGATAGTGAGAAGATATTTATCAACAAACAATAAAAGCTCAACAACAAGAAAATAAGTTTCATCAACAAAGAAAACCACTTAGCTGAGAGTAAAAGGCTTGACACGTCCTGACAAGTACAGCAAATGAGATCTGAGGTAATGGGGAGAGAGGCACTACGGGTAATCTTAGCACAAGACTTTTTGTTTGACGTGAGCTTGGCACAACGGCAGAGTCGGTACCGAGGATCGGTTCCGAACCCATCAGTAAGTAATGAATGAAGATTAACATCAGATTTACAATTTAGCTGCCACCAACTTTAAAATAGGGATTACTGAGATATTTTCATTTATTCCTGGAGTCATAGTTGCATTTAGCTTAAACTGCCAAAATAATGCTTCATATTCAAGTTCTGTCTGTTGCAGACCCTAAACTCCAACTCTGTCTTGTCTAAAATACCAAACTTAAACCAAACACAGCTGGTACATTTTAATGTGTGTTTACATAAAGCATTGTTGGTATTTTGGTTTTTAATATCGTATTTGTGCTCAAAATTCGTTTATTCAACGTCCTCTCAGTTTTTCCAATGCAAAATGCTACACAAGATGAGCACTTGTTAGATCAGTTCTTCCACCACAAATTTTCTGTTCCTCTTTAATGAATTATCAATCTCACAGCTGTAGGCTGAATTCTTTAGATCAGCAATGTAAGCAACTGCAGTTTATACAGGACCTTCTGCCCTGGGAAAGAATTAATGAATTAGGCTCTCAAATCCAGGACTTCCCCCTCTAATTGCCACTATTCATTTCTTGCAGGGACATCCAAAGTATTACGCTGCCCCTTTCAAGGTTTCTCAGATATTCCATTCGCTGTGAAAAAATAAACTGAAATTTTGGATATGCTTCCAGTCTTCTGCAGACAGAGAGTTCATGACAGTTACAGTTGATCATTTTTCTAACTGCAAATTATACTTCTAAACACCAGCTATTAGAATATATTTCTTAACTTCTGTTCATTAAGACACTCAAAAAAAAAACTACTGAGTGTCTTATAGACATTTTGAGAGCAGTTTGTTTTTCTTTTGCTACGCCACTAAAGATATAATTGTCCTAGATATCTTGTGTCTACACCAATAGTATACAACGGACCTAAATCCTCACCAACAGATATAAATAAAGCACAGCAGAGGAACAGGTTTATAACACAGTGCTTCCCAAACTTAAGGAAGAAAAAAAAATCTTCCCCAGCAAGTTCAGCACAGCAAATTATTGTCTTCCTTAAATATAACATATATGACTGGATGTGTATCCATACATTTGTTCTGGGATTGACTGGAATGGCTTCCTTGAAGAAAGGAGGTTTAGTCTGAAGGAGGGTACTGGCAAGATGCAAGACTCAGCAGCCTTGGAATGCCCAACAATCATTGGCACTTTGTCCGTAATACTAACCTCCTTGAGGGCTTTACTCTGGCAGCCTTCTAGAAAGAACTTTTCCATATGACGTGCATCTTCCTGAAGCTTGGCATCAGGATACTCAGAGAAATATACCACAAAAGAAAAACAAAGTAATACAAGGGAAAAATTATTTTAAGTCATTCATTTGTTGATCAGGCACAGCACTGATCAAGTTGGACCATTTTTAGCCATGCCCAGAGTGTACAACCAAAAAGTTACAAAATTACAATCAAAACAGCTGTTAAAACTACATAAAATTTCAAGTAATTACAATGGGTTACATGCGAGTTATGAAATAAGGCAAAAAGCTAGAATCACACAGATGACAACTTCATAATTTACCCCTCTATACATGGAGAATATTCATGAGAATGGGCATTGGAAAAATGCAGATGATCTTTCCAGAGTCCCTCTTTGTAACTAGTGTAACCCTACGACAGGGGAATCTGACATGCATGCATGCAGCACTGCAGTCACAAATACTGAGGAGACATGCTGTGGAGGGTGCTCTACCAAAAGCATAGTCTGCGCTTGTGTAATAAAAATTCAGTCATCACCAGAGCACGTAGAGGACTAGGAAAACATGCAAACTTGCAAGTACACAATACCCTGTACCGGGCTCCTTATAGGTTCATAGGTTTATACTAGGCTATCTGCTCTGAGGCATTTATAAGCCTAGCCCAAAGTTTTGTGGCTTACGCCACCCCCTTATATGAAAAAATACTGTACCCATTAGTTTGTTGTGCCTCTGTCCAGCAGTGACACAGAGATGATTCCCGGGGTAAACCTACGATTTCCCATCCACAGGTCAAGATTTCTCTTGAACAGAGCCAGCGAGGTGCTCTGCCTCACATGGACCGGGATTTTATTCGACAGCATAGGGAGTCTCTGAGTGATAAATCTATCCCTCCAGCACGTCCTATTTATACACATACCAGCTCTAACCTATTCATCAGAACTGGTACTGGTGAGATTTGGGCTTTCCAACATGTAGCACCTGTAGTACTGGTACCAGCATACAAGTGGAGATGTTATTACTCCACCAGAAGCCACATCTTTTCTGGACAACTTTTTGATACTTTTTAAATTTTACATTGGCATTATATGCAAATTTAAAATTTCAGTGTTGTGGCTCAGTGATGCTAACTCCTGTTTTGGAACTGGGCATAGGACACAGCATTTCATCATTTGTGTACAGGGCTTTAGGAGTCCTACAGTCCTCCTTCTATAATCAAGCACTATTTAAATGCACACTTAGTCTCAAGCACAAAATAATTTCAGCAATGTTCACAGGTTAATATGTCATGCAAATTCCCCCAAATGAAAAGAACAGTGGATATGGCAATCTTTAGGAAATATCTGTCACTCACAGACACATCTCTTGATTTTTTCCAGGATGACAAGTTATCTGAAAAAAAAACGTTCCTAAAATTCATTCAGAAACACCAACAGAATTTAAGGCCAATAAGACAAAAAGGTAAAACCATATGTGCATAATGTTCTGTGGGAATTCTAGCCTGGAAATGACTGAAAGACCTGTCAGACAGAATCATAACAAAATGACTGCACTCTCCAGTGAGAAAAAAATGAACTAAAGCTGCCAATGTCATGCTATAGAGGGAAAAAGGCCCAGTACAGCCCAGGGGACACAGGCTCATTTAACAAGGATATGTCACTAAATAAAAAATCCTCCCAAACAGAAGCGGTTGCTGGCATGACCCCCCCACCCTCCCCAGGCTGCCCTACAGATCCACATCAGCCCTGAGTTAGAGGAAGCCCAGTGGTGGAAGGAGGAGCTGGTAGACCCGGCGATGCAACAGACTGGGACATTAGGATGGCTGGAAAGTATGAAAAAAGGGAAGGAATGACTTAAAGATGGTGTGGGTTATCCTCTCCTAGCTGGATTTGTGTGGAGGTGATTGAGCACTCCCTCTTATTAGTCAGTAATACTTCGAAATTCTGGCCAGAAAGACTTCTGCCTGTGGCAGACATTCCACATTATGGAATAGGGCTACAACAGTGATCCCTACATAAAACATCTGAAGTTAACTGCCAGATACTGTCACTAGCTGCTTTGAATGGAAACAAACCAGCAGAAGGAATGGATTTAGTGGTCGTTAAATGGCAGACTCAGAAGGTAACACATTCAACTCTGATGCTGGAAAAGCAGAATGGATTTTATTCCTTCATTAAGGCCCATGATTCATTTTCCAGTATAAGGAAGTGCTGCACCTGTGAGTAAGTCATCCTTCAGATGACAGATTAAACCAAGGTCCCATCTGCCTGAGTTGGTTGATATAAAAGATCCCAGAGAACTTTTCAAAAACAGCAGGTGGATTTTGCCAGCGTTCTGGTTGTTAGGATGAATGCCACCTTAGGTTTCTACTAAAAAGAGGCCTTTGGCCCTGTGGGACTAACCCAGTCAACAAAGCTTGCTTGCATAAATGCATAAACAAACAAGTAAATTAAATAAATAATAAATTAACTAACTATATAGGCGTGCACACACACACACATACATAAATACATGTCTATGCCAGACATACAAAAATTCATATTTTATAGCGCAACGGTTAAGTCTCTGGTACTTCTGATTGGGTTCAATAACACAGAAAATATCTCTTGGGTTCAACATTGTCTTAAGTTACCAAGTTTAGAAAATATTTTTCTCAGTTAATCAGCATTACCCTGAGGAAAAACTGCAACAAGCTGATTTTTAATGCTGAATCAGTACACTGTCCCTCAAGCAGTTTTACCCACTTGATTTCTCTGTGCTCTGTAAAATCAGTTCTTATAATTATTTGCACTTCACATCAGAATTCATCTAAAGTGACACATACATGCTTTCTGTTTCTGTCTCACAATCTCTATAATTAAGTTACGTCTGCCCATTTCCTTGCGGCTCCACTGAAGTTTTCACAGCAGATTCCATCTCCAGTGACATACAGCCTTTTTTCCAGGCATCATGTCTGCAATGGGATGTAGTGAGTCAACTTGTGCATCTGCTGTTGTGGGTGGGTGTTATTCGTGGCTGCTAAAAATACAAATTAAAATTATCTGGAACTTAGTCAGAAACAAAGAAAAAACATTTAACACAGTGTGCTTTAAGACCACACCATCAGCATTATAAACTCTGTAGGACAAAATAAAAAAAAATATATGAAGGTACATTACATATCTGACAAAATATGATTATTAAACACTTCAGACTCTGCAGCTCATGGAACATCTAACTTGAATGTTTTGTAGACTCGAGTTTACTACAGCCAAACGCCAAGTCTAGCGGTCTCATCTTGAAAAATAGTTAAAGATGTCGATCAAGCATCCTTGTCATTACAGTAACAGACTGCATGCATATAACAAGCACATTAGTCATATGTTCTGCAGATAACTTTACTGACTGGAACAGTTAAAATTACTATTTCTTTAACAACTGCATATTATGCCCCACTACATGAAAGTACAATCTTATGTATATATATACTGCACAAATCAGTTGCTGGTTTAAGAAGACATTTTCACTCATCTGTTTGCCTTTCTAAGAAAGATATTTTCTCAAATCTCCCTCGAATTATCCACCTTGTGTTTTCAAATTGTGTTCTACTGTTCTCTTATATGTTGGCACAATGGCTCATTGCTGAATGTTGCTGTCTCAGCTTCAAAGTGGCATGTTCTCAAATTCTTAGCTAGGGTGCCTTCACTATGGAGTCAGCATGTCTTCCATGAGTGTTTTCCATGGATACTTTAGCTCCCACCCTCATTCCAAAACGTGCTGTAGGTGAACTGCTCATTTTCAAAACTGCCTATAGGTTTGCTAGCTGCGTGTGACTATGTGCCTCGTGTGATGGACTGATGTCCTATGCAGGATTACTTTATTTGCCTTCCACTATCTCACTGGGTTAAGTGGGTAATCAGTCAATGAATGAATAATGAACATTTTAATATCACACCCACTTAAACACTATGGATTTCTGAAGTATTTCAAAGTAGGACACTTGTACAGAACACACAGCAGTCCACATCAAACTCTGTTTCTTTCCTTTTTTGTTTTGCTTCCCTCTCTCCTAACTAATCTCACTTAGACCTTCAGCTATTTTCCTTGTTTATCACATTTGCACAACTACAAATCCTTCAAATACTTCTTATCCGGGCTACCCTAGATGCAACCCCAGGTGTGTGGGGCTCCCAAACTCCTTAGGGAGTAAAGTATTCATTAGTAATGTCCAGGAAGTGAAAAGTTCCATCGGGTGCTCTGAGCAAAGAACTTATAGCCTTAACGTTGGCAATGATCACTCAAGGTCCCTAGCAGTGGCAGCAGTATGTACAATGACATCACAATATTCATAGGTAGATACTAGGCTATCAGACTGCAGGCTACTACAGGCCTAGCAAATAACTAGATGTCAAAATCAAGCTGTACTTTGTATCTAGCAGCCAACCTCTAACCCCTTTCCCCTCATTAGGCAGGCTGCCAGAAAGACTCCTGGTGTCCACCAGAGGTCACACAAGCAAAGGTCGCCCCTAGAATCTTTCCCCAGGACAAAGAGCTGACCACTAGCTGCTTCATTGCATTCCCCCAAAGATGATCCTACCAACTGATTACGCTCATTCCTAAACTCAAGCTGCCACTGACACAGACAGACAGACAACACTGTGTCTGCACCACGAGGCCAGCACACCTTCTGGCCTTTTTCTAGAGCAAGAAGTCGCCAACAAGTGTATTTGTAAAGACCTGAGAGGACAACAAGTTCCTGGTTTTGTTAATCCATATTCTCCATCAAGGGAGCTTGTTCTGGTATCCTTTTAAAAGTACACAGGTAAACTACTTACCTTCAGGTAATGCAGAATCAAAAGTCCACTTTACAGCTGCTCAGTGCACTGTTTGACTGCTAAACTTTGTAGCAATATGTGTAGGTTGAAATCATATGGTGCTCTGAGATGGAGGCATCTTAAAGAAAGTGCAGCTCATCATTTTTTGAATTTCTATCCATCCTTCTTTGCCTGTGGGTCAAAGCGTGGAACTAAGCACTTTGCAAACAGTTTGGGAGTAGTTAAAGGACAAGGAGGTAAACTAAGGGTCCAGTTCCTGCTAATAATCTCTGGAAATGCATCTGCTCCTTGTGAACAAGGATATGGAATTGTAGGTGGTATATCCAGATTCACCACAAAGGCATTTTGTATTACCAAAAGAATGAGAGTCTGAAAGGTTTAAGTCTTGAATTTTTTCACCCTCAGATATGTATTTGCCCTGCAGAGATCGAGAAGGGCCCTTGAATGACAATTTTTGGATACTAAAAAAGTGGGCCTTGAATGACAATCATTTCTGGATACTAAAAAAGCATTGAATAACCACACTGCTCCTTATTTTATGTGTGGAGAAATTCTATTCAATGGGGGACATTTTTTAAGCAACTTTATTCATTCATTATACAAAGTGCAACACAAGTTCACATACAGCAGTAACAATGAAGAAAGAAACTGCACAACTTTACATTGTCAAGTACATACATTATATACACAATTTCCATCATAACTCTGTTCTTTACTCGTGTATTACCAACCATACCTCTCAACCTGGAAAGATCAAAAATCTGGACAAGGGCCCATGAAAAATAGGTACAAATCTGCATGCTGATTAACATAAAATTTGCATGCATAATTATGCAACCCCACCCACTCCAGTGAAATTGTGGGATACCCACTTTCAAATGCAAACTGAAGAACAGACACTCAAAATATAGCCCCAGGCCCCCCCACTAATCACTTTAGCAGTATGTCTCCAAGTATGTACAAGCACCAAAATGAAATGTTTCCCCAAGCGATCCATTCCCTCAGTGGTTTCAATTAGGCACAAGCACCAAAATAAAACATTTTCTCCACTCCAACAATCTACTCCTTTTAGTAGGTTCAAGCATGTGCAACTTACAAGCTCCAAACTGGAACATTTCCCCCAGCGATCCACTCCCTTCAGCAGTTTCAAGTATGCACACAAACACTGAAATGAAACATGTCCCCCAGACCCCCCCCCACTAATCCCTTCAGCAGCATGTCTCCAAGTATGTCAGCCCTCCCCCCTGCAGCCATTCCAATGTCCCATTACTTGGCTATTTCTCCCCATTTATCAAACACTGTAATGTGCACACGGCTTTATGCTTTACTTCTACAATGATTACTTGGATTTCATTTAAAACTTTTACTTTACATTTTATAGCACAAACAAATCTGCTAAACAAAGCAATACAGTCTCACAATGAAAACAGACTTGGCATTAAAATGTCTGTGCCCTTGAAACTCACATTCATTGAAACAGTATTCAAATCCACATTCAAAGAAAATGCATCTGGCTAGTAGCAGATAAAGATTACCTTTGGGCTGTTTTCAAATCATAGGCCTCTTACACACACTATTTCTTGTTAGAGCACATTTTAAATTTAATGTTGTGAACATTCTTCCAATAAGCAATGAAACAAAATGTATTCATCAATAATGACAAAACTGCCCAATTCAGAATATTTCCATCATAAAAGTCTACTCAAACTTCTGTCATTACAATCCACCAATATCAGTAAATATGCACAATCTCTGCAGAAGTAAAAGTCATCTAAATAATTCCACATTGAAGAGATCTGTAACTAATGACGAAGATGCTGCTACCAAACAACTTTATATTTCATTGTTTCGTCTACAAATAAAGTGCCTGTGGCCCTTGAGGAATAAATTGCATATGTTACATTAAAAAATTATATAAACTAGTAATATGGAATGGATGGCAACGTGATAATAGTTACTAGGTATCTCTGCCAAAGGAGGACATTCTCAGGACTGCAGCATCCACCCCAGTACAACACAGTATGGTATCAGCAATCCATCTCTATGCTGTGTGAGTAGAGCCCACAGCCTTCTGCAGCAAAAGCAAGTTTACTACCTGTTGTGCTACTAACAATGCAAACAGATTTGGCATAAGCAGCACTGAAGTTCTCTTCCCTGGAAGAACTTTACAGCACAAGAAATCTGGAAAAAGCCAAAATTTATTGGGGGGGGGAGACGATGACAACAAAGTCCCAAAACTAGGGAGTGGGACACATTTTAAACATTGCTTGTATAATCTTAGAAAGTTTCTAGAATAAAATGTTTTAGTGTTACCCTGCATTTCCTGAAAGATAGGAAAACTGAAACTTAAATGGCTATAATTACTTCGAGAAGTCATTTCTCACTGATTTACCAGAAAATCAGAAATTTTAGAGAGAAACACAGACCAAAAGTATGCGCCATCAGCCAAACATTCTACATACTCTGTGAAGCTTTGGACAGTTGAGAGTTATGGACGGAACTCCTTGAATCACAAGTGGTGGTATGGTTAGAGAATTCAGGCTCTTGCCCCTTGTACCCAAGGTACACGTTTTGAGCCTGGGTAACCCTAACCAACAGTTATATCTAATTGGAGCATTACACAGACAGACACACACACAGACACAGACACACACAGACACACACACACACCAGCTAAAAGTAAACATATTAATAAATGCACACACACACCAGCTAAAAGTAATCATATCAATACATACACACACGCCAGCTAAAAGTAATCATATCAATACATACACACACACACACCAACTAAAAGTAATCATATCAATAAATGCACACACCAGCTAATAGTAATCATATCAGTAAATGCAGCAACTCCAACAGAATGAGCCCGTTAAAAGTAATCATATCAATACACACACACACACACACCAGTTAAAAGTAATCATATTAATAAATGCGCGCTCGCACACACACACGCACACCAGCTAAAAGTAATCATATCAATACATACACACACGCCAGCTAAAAGCAATCATATCAATACATACACACACGCACACCAGCTAAAAGTAATCATATCAATAAATGCACACACCAGCTAAAAGTAGTCATATCAATAAATGCAGCAACTCCAACAACAGAATGATAACGTTAAAAGTAATCATATCAATACACACACACACACACACACACACACACACACACACACACACACACACACACACACACACACACACACACAGACCAGCTAAAAGTAATCATATCAATAAATGCACGCACACACATCAGCTAAAAGTAATCGTATCAATAAATGCAGCAACTCCAACAACAGAATGGACCCATTCCCAGTTCTCTGCACATGCATGGAGCAGCAATTCGGAAAGACAAAACATCTGGGAAAGAATGGAACTCTTAACAGCTGAAAGTGTCAAGTCCCTTTTGGTTTTATTTGTACTTGTTTTCCTTACCTGGAGGAGCTGGGGAAAGGCTTAGTTAAATGCCTGAGACTGATAACGTGCTGTGTACCTGTTACTTAATTTGACTAAAGAAATGGCTGGGATGAAAACGGCGACCATGCTTAGCCTGCACAGGAAGGTTTTCTTTTTTTTCTAAATGCATACTGGAGTCTTAAGCACAACTACCAGGGTCTTAGTATACCCGGATTTATATTAGAAGGGAGCCAATAATCATGAATCATCTTGGCTGAAAAGTCAACATCGAATTAGAAGTGAGAAGTCATCTGTTCAAACAGCTAGCAAGGTCTTTAGTGTATCTTCCAGTCTGTGTTTCAGACCAAGTGTGTGTATGTTGGCAGAACTAGCAACATCTTTCAGCACTTCTACTGTACATTTGGATTTTTTTTTTCTAAATTTCTTCATGAAAATTTTCGGTGTCACATTATATTTTGTCTAATACGGTAATATTAAATTTAGTAAGGCCTCACTGTGTCTTGGAAATTATAAACCAAGACATTAACTTAAAAGCAACAGCTCCTCAGTCGATATATATGTTCCCCTAACAACTGTTTCAAGACATTTGGTACAGAGTCAAACTCAGTTAACTCCTTACATTTCTAAAAAACATGTTCCCAATCCTCTTCTGTCATTCACTTTGTTTCTCCAACATCTGCTTGCCACTTGAGGAAAACTCGTCTTGGGTGGAACTGTAGTATAAGTGCACCTGTGTAAACATTTCCATGCAAATATCCTGAATCTTCCATATTTTGTAGCATACCAAGAAGTCTTACAGATTTCCTCACATTTTTTTTTGTGTGATTTGTCATTCTAATCTTTCCTTCCCATCTTTCCTTATTTATTCTGATTCTTATAGTTACAATGTAACATTTCGTAAGCCTTACAAATGACTTCTTCCTTCATAGAATCTTCTGTTCTTGGTTGCACAAAACTAACAGATTCGGACATTCTTTCAATACTCCCTTCTATTTCTTTGCCTATATTCCGCCAACAGTCCTTGATATGGAAGGCAATTTCTGATTTGCAGATCAAACTACATTGCTGCTTCCCACTCTATCACTTTTCACTACCAATGTATTTGCTCCCAGTAATGTGGCTCCCTTTGTTTGCTTTCTCTAGTTACTTCCGGCCATTTTTTGCACGTTTTCTGTATCCTTACTTGTATGCAAGTATTCCTATTGGAAAATCTCCTTTCTCCATTCCCTCACTGGTTTAGTCAGTCTGCAACTTCCTAAATACAATGCTCACAATATATATATATTTTTTTTATCTCTTAGGGCTTGCCTCCAAAAGTTTAACCTCTCTGCACCCCTCGCGCTACCACCATGATCAATATCCCTCTACTTGTGCTAATATAAGAAAGTCTCAACTGGGCAGCTTTAAAGTATTCCTTCAGGTGAGGTAGTCCTAAATCCCCTCTTCAATAGGAAGATCAGCTTATCTCATATTATTTCCCTCCTCCTTTCCCAAACAGATTTCATCTCTTTACTGTCATCCATGCATGTATGCCTTCCTTACACAGAGGAACAAAGGAACTAAAAACAGTTTTACTTTCTTTATCATATTATCTATGTCCATAATCACAGCCATTAACTTCCAATATCTTTTTTTTTTCTTAACAACTTTCCACTTGCTCTCTTCCCACATAAGCTCATAAGAAATTATAAAGTGTTCAAACAAATAGGCCAACAAGGAACACCGATTTCTTTGCATATGGCTTGTACACTTCATTATCCATCCTATCATCACTAAAATTCTTAAAAACAGTCAGACTACTACATAATCGTATATTGGATGACATACTATTCTATAATATTGTCATTCTATTAATGTAAAAAGGATATTTAGGTTTAGATTTACATACTAAGTTCAGGTTATTACATTTTAAATTCCTTTTCTTATTGGCAATATCCATATTAAATATTGCTTTCACAACTGGATCATGGAAAATGCTCTATGCAGTCATTACCCTTCCTCATACATATCTATAACAAAATATTTAAGTGCCTACATCTGCTCTGGTAGTCAAGGTCCTTAACTGAAACAATTTTTTTAGTAAATATTCTCTATAAATCTAAAATGTGTAATGGTCCCTGACTATTCAAACAAAACACATTGCTATATTCGGGCCTTATATAAGATTTAAATACTGTAATCAAACAAGGCTCATCTCTTGTCAGCGATCTTAAAATACAACCCATTTCTTCATGACTCTAGTATAAACTAACTTTGTATTATTTGTAAAGGAAAAATTTGAAGTGATCAAAACTTCTCAAGTCTTATACTGGCATACTTCTACTTGTGTGGCTGAATATAACTTTGTTTGGAAAGTACATAACATTTCCCAGTACTAAACTGCAATCCAATAGATGTGGTCCAATTGTCCAGTAATTGCATTTATGTATTCGAGGTCTCATAACTTCTTTCATTCTGCAATATGAATCCTTTCGTGCAATTACCATCTTATTTACAGAGCCAGAAATCTTTAAACTCTGTGATAATGGCAAATACCATATTAAAGAGTACAGACACCCAAATAGACTGTTAACCGACGTGTTTCTGAATTTTACATGTTGCATTCTATTTGTTAACCATTACATTATCCATTGTATTATAAAACCGTTTAGATTACTTTGATGCAAATAACTGCACATTACAAAAAATGTTAACTTTTCAAAAGCTTTGGGCAGGTTCACAAATATAACACCTGATCGTAAGCTCCAATCCTCTATCACTGGGTCATAGAAGCTAGCCAAATTACTCAATGTAGAGCTTCCCATTATAAACCCATGTTGTTCAATATCAATAGTGGGGAAATAGGTAGCGTTATTGCTTATCAGAGTTCTATTAAACACCTCTCAAAGCGCTCAACAAGAATAAAGGTTAAATTAATAGGCCTATAATTTTCTAATGAGCCCTTCCCCTTTCTTGTATAATGGTGTTATATGAGAGGTCTTCCACTAACCAGGTACAAATCCATTTTTAATAACTCATTAAACAGAGTATGCAAAATTGAGGTACTCGTATCACTCAAAATCAGTAACAAAACCACAGTAATATCTGTGTCTATGGATGAGGCTTTGTTAACTACTGCCACAGAGTTCAATATCATATTTACAGAAAAGGTTGGGCATTCACCTTGTACAGGTACTAGTAATGAATTTCTGGTTGATAAAAACCCCTTATTACAGTTTTTACAAAAAGAGGTCATTAAACTCATTTGCAATTAACTATGGAACATAAATCGCCACACTGCTCACTGTGAAAGTCTTTGCCATCAAGATACATCAGTATTTAAGGAGTTTATATATTCATAGAAATATTTTTATTGGATGTCCACAAATTAATCCAGTTTCAAAATTATTTCTTTCTATTCTAATTTTAGTCTTCAATTCTTTACTTTATTATAAACCTTTTTCATATTAGTTGGATATTTTTTTTTATTTTTATATATTCTGACCCCCCCCCAAAGTTATTTCCTAAATCCCTGGTTAATTATCTTCCATGACTTGAGACTACAGATAGTCTCTTCCATACTTGATTATAACAAATCCCAAAATATCTGATAGCAATTAGTGATGGAATTTTTAGCAACCTGAGCATCCCATTTAATTTTATAAATCTTATCTTTAGCTGTCACGGTAGAATCATTTTCAGTCTATATATGTAATCATTTAATCTTTTCGTGTCTTCATAAATATGGGTATTGCTGAACTAGTTAATGTGTAAGCATATGTGTAGAAGATGTGCTTTATCGTCATTTATTTTATATCTTGAAAAGACTTGAAACTGTCTTAATGCATCCCATAGCACCCTAATATCATATGCATATTCAGGATTTGTTAGGTATAGAATAATATCATCCACTAACTGAACTAGTTTTCTTGACTACCACACCAATGAAATCCCTGAATTTGTGAATCCTTAAGTTTACAGCTAAAAGTTGCAAGCATATAGCATATGAGAAAGGAAACAGGATGCCCCCCTGTCTGGTTCCTCTATTGAAACTCAGGCGGTCAAAAATTACTTCTCCCACCTTTATTTTTGCATCTGAGCCATCATATATTATACTATCTGGAAATAAAAAGTTATGTACTCACCATAACGTTCCATCTGTGTTGTCCAACCTTAGGGTTTGGATCTGATCCTTGGATCCGACTCAGATGTCTGAAAGCTTGTGGCGATCACAAAAGCTCTCAAGTAATTTCCTTAACCATAATTCAGCTCCCTCGATTACCTCAGATCTTGTTTGATAGAAAGAAAGATGAAAGAAATAAGCATTTAAGGCCATATCTGGAGCTGTACAGCTAAGTAGCAGCAAATTTAGAAGGAACACTAGATCTTCCAGGAGACTGAGGGCAGGGGGTTGGTGGGAGGGGTGCTCAGGAAGAATGAAAATGCACAACACAAGTGGAACGTTATGGTGAGTACATAACTTCTTTACCCAATGTTGTCAATTTTCATGCTATTTCTCAACTTTTGGGACACAGTCCTCAGCTATCTAAAATCCTGGGTGGACTCGAGGAAGAATATTCCTGAGCACCACTCAACCAAATGCAGCTCTACGTCTTGAGATTAGGTCCAATTTGTGATGAGTCACAAAAGAGTTGGGAGAACCCCAAGCTGCTGCTGTGCAAATGCCATTCATGGAAACTGTATTGAAAAACTAAAGATGTTGGCATGGCTTTGGTTGAATGATCATGTAATGGCTTTGGTAAAGTCATGACTAATTTACTATAAATAAACAAAATGCAGTCAGTCAACCATTTGGACGACATTACCTTGGTGACAGGCTTTCCTAGTTTAATGTCAGAGAAGAAAACAACTGATCTGACTTCTTGAAACTCTCAATTCTGTGTAGGTAAAAATTAAGTTGCCTGTGGACATCTAATAAGTCGAAAATATATTCACCTCTACTGGCGAAGTTAGGAAAGGAAACTGGTAAGTCAATAGATTGATTAATATTTGTTTCAGAGACTGCCACTGGATGAAAGGAAGAATTGGTTTATAACATGACCCTGTCCTTGTGAAAAATCAAGTAAGGTGATTTTGAAGACAAGGCCTGAACCTCTGAAATTCTCCATTATGGCAACTAGAAAAATGGTGTTCCAAGAAATATACTTCACATTTTGCTGCAGGTTCAAAGGGGGATTGAGTAAGTTGTTGCACTACCAAACTGAGATCCCATGGAGGAGTTGGATCTCTAAAAGGGGGTATTAGAAGGAGAGTACCTCTCAAGAAGGTTTTGCATAGGCTATGTGAAGCAAAAGAGACACTGTCAAAACCCATATGAAAATTTGAAATGGCTGCTAGTTGGACTCTGCAGAACAGCTGGCCCCTTTCTTGAAGATCATTGTTAAGAATTCAAGAATAGCATGTAAATGAGCTGGGTCAAGTCAGATTCATGGGCAAAGCAAGAAAATCTTTTCCACTTACCATAATACAGTTTTCAAGTGGATGGCTTATGGGGAAGATAAGAGGATGTGTCAGACTGGGGAAGAGAGCATAGGTTGTCTGGCTATTAATGAAACTGGAGAAGCCAGGCAGAAGACTGGATAAGCTCGGATGGGCCACGCCTGTCGGGTGAGACAGGATGCCTGGAATTGGATCTAGAATCCATGGCCGACTAATCAAGTGAAGCCAAAGAAAGGGGAACCAAATCTGTAGAGGCCAACAGGGTGCAATGAGGATTACTTTTCTCTTCAACATGGCAGCTTTCTGTAGAAATTTGCTGATCAGGAGAACAGGAGTAAAGGCATAAAAAAGACCAGGAGGCCAATTGTGAATGAATGCATCCCTTGGTGACTCCTCCTGTAGGGCGATCAGGGCAAAGTAGCTGCTGCATTTGTTGTTTTGGGGGGGGGGGGGGCAAAATGATCAAAGCAAGGTTGGCACCAATGACAGAAAATCATGTCCGTCACTTTCAGGTTGAAGGACCACTCATGAGACAGAAGAATGTGTCTGCTCAACTTGTCTACTAACACAGAGGATGTCCCTGGAATGTGCACTGCAACTAGAAAGCAGTTGGATGACATCGCCGATTGCCACACTCTTAGCACTTCTCATCACAAGGCGTAAGATCTGGTTCATCCCTGTTTGCTGACCTATCAGACCACTGGCATCTTGTCCGTTTGGACTGCAATCTTTCCTAGAGGGACAGCTATTTGAAAGGCTTGCAACATGAGAAGCATTGCTCTCATCTCTAGGATGTCGATAAGAAGATTGATCTCGAACAGTCTTTCCCAGGTAATGCCCCACCCCAGCTGGGAAGCATCCATGGTCACTATGGCCTTGGGTTGGGGAAGAGTGAATGGACAGCTTGCAGAACCTGGTCTGACTGGATCTACCAGTTGAGATCTCTCTTGCAAGTCTGGGTGATGCAAATTCTGGTTGACATGGGATGATGAAGAATTGAAAATTGAGTGGCCAGCATCCACTGTAGAATCCTCATGTGGAACCTGGCTAAAGGAACGAGAGTTATCGCCACTGCCATAGATCCTAGACCAAGTGGGCAGAAATTTTGGTACTGCAGATTTTCCTTACCTGTGATCTTAACATCTGAACTCTGGGAAGGGGCACTGAAGCAGTCAATTTCTTTGTGTTCAAATGTGCTCCTATGAATTCCAAGTTTTGAACTGGGTCTAATAAGAGACTTTCATAATTTTATTTATAATTTATTTACTGACATTTCTTAACTGGGATAGTCCGACTGGGTTACATAACCCATTTTCAGTGGAGGCCTGGGGAGAAAAGCTCCACAACTTGATATAAAGATTAAACTACACATAAATATTTAGGTTAATGCTCTGCGAGTTGCATAATATACACCAAGAAATTACAACTCCTGGAAGACCATAATAAGGCTTTTAAAGCATTATACAATGAAATACAAGACTATGCAGGGATTTACAAGATTTTCAGGACATTATAAAACTTAACAAAACTCAACAATACTATAAAGATTATACAAAAATGTGTAAGACTCTAAAATAACTATTCTAGACTGTACAATAATATACAAGGTTATAATTTACTTTGATTCCTAGATGTGAACATGTGTAGAGAACATGGTCTCTTGCCTGTATTGCTGGATGCCTGGTTGGGACAGTAATGAGCCAGTCACTGAGATATGGAAAGCAATATTCTTGCAATCTCAAGTGAGCTGCTACTACTGCTATGCATTTGGTGAACACCTGGGGGGAGGGAACTGTGGTGAGACTCTGAATTAGTAGTGACTGGCTCCCAACTAGAAGTACAAGTACTTATGTGATACTAAATATCCTAAAGGTCTATCGAGCACATCCAACTGTCTTTTCCCAAGAACATGAGTATGGACTGAACCATGACTATCCGAAACTTGGTTTTCAATACTGATTTGTTTAAGCTGGTGATATCCAATATTGGGCTCTAGTCTCCTGTTTACTTTGGCAATAAAAAGAATTTTAAGTCCCCGATTTTATTTGGTCTAGTGGGACTTCCTGGATGACTCTTGTCTAGGAGCTTTTGAATTTGATGCCG
Source organism: Protopterus annectens (assembly GCF_019279795.1). Classification (NCBI taxonomy): domain Eukaryota; kingdom Metazoa; phylum Chordata; order Ceratodontiformes; family Protopteridae; genus Protopterus; species Protopterus annectens. The sequence goes on from NC_056729.1 coordinate 388,600,443, forward strand.
TGCTTGTTCCGTCAGACTGGATGGAACATCGGGGAATCTTCTTGATATTGGAGGTGACTGAGAAAATGGTATTATTTAGAATCTGGATATAATCCTCTGCATCCAGGTATCTGTTAATTCTAGCCAGACTCTCTGGTGCAGGGATAAATCGATGTGGATAATAGGGCCTCCATTCAGGAGCACTGGAAGGACCCATCAGGGAAGGAATCTCTGGACTCTCTGTTTTGCAGACCTCCTCTGCTGTGAGGGCAGCATCTATCGTTGAAGTTCCCCCCTCTACCCCTAGGGGAACCTCCACTACATGTGTCCTGGAAAAGGCCCTGGGACTTTCTGAACCACATTTTCATAGTACCTTATCGATTCCTGGAAAAGGAATATATATATATATATATATATATATATATATATACACACACATACATAGAAAAGTACTAAAGGGCAAGATGTGCCAACAACAGTAGTAAGAGACTAAACCAAAGTGTATGGAGGAAGGGAAGTACCAAGAATAAAGTAGAAAATTATATAAATAAGGGTAAGGGAAAGAACAATTTGTTTGTAGATAGAGTTTAAGAAAAGGGAAAAATAGAGAGAAAAAAACAGAAGCAAATAATTTTAAGTCACTTAACTTTTAGTCGCTAGAGAGGACAACTAAGAATCGTGTCTTTTGCTGGAAGCTGCAAACGAGATCAGAGATAATTGAGGGAGGTGCGTTGTGGGTAAGATAGCTGCTTGAGAGCTTTTGTGATCACTACGAGCTTTCAGATGGCTGAGTCGGATCCAAGGATAAGATCTGAACTCAAAGGTTGAGGATAAAATGAAAACTGACAGCATCAGATCAAATGTTAACATAGCCTTGCTCATGAATTCCAAGCAAACCCTGGCAAACATTTTCTTTGCATCCAAACTATCAATGATAATGGATTTTACATTCCAATTCCATATGAATGATCATTGTTCTATTAATGTTATCAAATGTTTGTATCCCTTCCACAAACCACACGGTTCCACAACTATCAGCTTTTGTAACATTTTCACCATTCATAAGTAAAGTACTATAACCATGACTTCGCACAGATACTGTGCAAGGCTCCTTGCCCTCCTTCAGTAGTACTACCATTACTACTCTCTTCCATGATGCAAGTATTTCCCTTTCCAAAACATTATTAAACAGTTCCTTTCAATTTTCAACAACCTCCTTCATCCTAACTTCCAGCTTTCTATGGGATGTCCCATCCATTCCTGGAAATTTCCCTGTTGCTTGGTTATAAATCATAGTTTTGGCAGACACTAGAAAGGACTAAAGCTCTGAACTGTTAAACCATTTCCTGTGTTCAGTGTTTGACTCCTTCCACTTTTGTTTGCCTATTGTACAACTCTGAGCAAGTTACTGATACAGACAATGCTCCTGTGTCATCCCTGAAGACAGACCATCTGTCCACTGGACTTACCCATTCAAAAAATGGGTAAAATAAAAACCTGTCCTAATTATAAATTACTCAGCTTCCACTTCACAGCAATCTTTGGAATATATAAAGTTTCTAAAAAATGCTTCCCATTGTGTGTCTTCCTGATTTCCCCACTTCTCTGATCTACATATGTTTTCAGAATATTGACAAAAAATCTCCATTATCTCTTCAGCATACCTAGTTAACCTTCTTGTCACAGCTCTTTTCACTTTCTGTTGTCAAAGTCTTCACGTTAAGAATTTCTGCACTCTGCATTTATTACAAAAAAATTCCTAAGTTATGTATGTAGCAGAATGTTAGGTTTCTCTTGTCTTGGTCTGGATACTATAATGATAAGACTGGTGTGCCTTTGGTGCCCCCTAGTGATGGCAACAAACTTCACACAGCTCAAGCTTCTTCCTACCTATAATTCCCTGCTCCTGCTGCCTTCTCCAAGTGTAGATTGCCCCCGTTAGCCCCTGAAAAAGCAGAAAATGCCATAAATGTAACTCTGTATACACTGACACAGAAAGGTAATATATGACTTCCAGATCCCTTCCAAACAAAAACTTGGAGGAAGGAGGATGGGTTGTTCCAGCATCCAGACACAGACTAGAGAAATCTAACATTCCAATAAATACACATTTCTCAGGTCCTGCCTGGACACTGGGTGGCCTACCCATATAAACCTCTGAGAATAGTCACGCCAAAGGATGTTCTCATTCTAGACTTTTAAGACTGTAATGCTTAGCAAAGGAATGTAAGGAGGACTAAGCAGCTGCTGTAGTGATCTCACCTGGTGGAAATTTCAGAAAAAGGCTGTGGACATAGCTTGGGCCCCAAATGATTAAGCCTTGGGTGGAATAAGAAGACTTCTACCTGCTGATGTGTAACAAAAGGAAATACAATCCGAAATCCATTTTCCAGTGTTACTTTGGTAATCTTTTGATGCAGTCGAGGAGAAATATCTGATAAAAAGTTGTTCGGCTTTCCCACAATTCCTTGTGAGAGCTATTGGCTGTAAAGATCTAGGCATTAATGCAAATATGTCCCCTTACTTGAGTAATTGGGAAAGAACAAGGTGGACACTTGGTTAAAATTAGACTGAGTAGCCACCATAGGCATGAAGGTTAGTTTCGTCCTAAGTGATACCCTTTTGTTTGTTTGTTTGTGTCTTTCAGCTTTTCCCGGTTAGGGGTCACCACAGCGGAACTCCGGTCCGCTAATGATTGGTAGTGGATTTATATGTACCGGGTTACCAGCCCTGATGCACAACCTTCAATGAAGGCACGCCCCATTCATGTATGCCTCCACACAGAAGACGCTCTAGCTGAGAATCAAACGGGACAACGTCTTGCTATGAGGCGACAACGCTACCGCAGCACCACCACCGCAGATAAAAGATGATGAAGGGATACTCACAGGACAGAGCCTGAAGCTCAGAGACTCTTCTACTGAAGTAATCGATCACTGTTATCAAGGCAGTCTTTCATGACAAGAACCTGAGATCCACTGAAGCTGCCAGTTTGAAAGGGGATCTAGTTAGACATTTGAGAAAAAAATTTAGATCCCAAGCTGGTGGTGTTCTGGACAACCGGGCCTAGAAATCAAAATTCCTTTGATATGGGCCTTGTAGAAAGGGTGAACTGCTAACAAATTGATTGGGAATCTTTTCTGAAAGTAGGAGATTGTTGAGAAGTGTACCTTAACCGAGGACTAACCCCTGTCTTATACAATTGTGACAGAAAGGAAAACACCTGATCCAAAGATGCAGAAATGGGAGAAAATGCTTAACTGAAGCCCACTCCAAAAATGTTTTCAATTTATTCATACAGATCTTCCAATCTGAAGGTTTCTGGGAAGCTGTAAATATCTCTGCAACATCTAGGGAGAACTGAGAATTCTTGGCCATTACTGGGACTGGAGAAACCAAGTGGTTAGGACGAATGGACAGAATCCCAGGATGAGGCTGTCCAGAAGGGTGAGTTACCAGAATGGAGCTTTGTGGCAGGAGAATGGGCTTCTCTTTCAAGTAAAGCCACAGCAGGAACAGAGCCTGGTGAGGCCAAAAGGGGGCTATGAGAGTGAGCTGAGCCATATAATCCTTTGTTTTCTCTAGTAGTCACAACGTGAGGGTCAGAGGAAGATAGGCATACAGGAGACATGCGGATCAATTCTAGGTGTGTGTGTCCCTGGGTGATTGTCTTCCCGAAGAATTATGCTGAAAACTGGAGCATTTGATGTTGAATGTCAAAGCAAAAGAGTTGCAGCAAGGTGTCCCCATCTCTTGAATATGCTACGTGCTACCTTCATGTCCAGGGACCACTCGTGGGGGATATGCCTGCTGAGATTGTCCGCAATTCTGAAAGACACAGCTCTATGAATTACTATCAGAAAACACTGAGAGGTCAGAGCCCATTCATATACTCACATAGCTTCGCTGTCTGAGAGGTAAGATCGGACTCGAGTATGACTATGTACAGGGAGGTCTCCTTTGCAGTTCATAAAACTTGAACTGTCCTGGCTGCATACTCCCCCATCCCAGGCAGACACATCTGTGGTAACTATGGTGAGAGGTATAGGTTTGGAAAGAAAGGAGATCCTATGGCAATGTTGGTTGGATTCAAACACCAAGTTAAGCTCTGCATGACCTTTTGAGATATCCTACTGAACATGTAGAGTCTACTGCAAGATCCTCATACAGAGTCTGGAATTAGGAGCCATCTGAATCAACACGGCCACAAAGCCTAACATCTTTAAAGCATGCAATGCTAGATGTTGATCTTGATGCAGTAGGGAAATCATGGTCATGATCAATGAAGAAATCCTTTCCTGTGGAAGTACTGCCAATTGCCTATGGCTATTGATACGGCATCCAATGAAACAATAAGTTATGTACTCACCATAATGTTTGATGTATGTAGTCCATCTCAACTCACATTCTTACCCTTGGGTTCGGAGCCAAACCTCGACTCCGACTCGGCCATACTCTAGCTCAAAGTCTTCAACTGGTTCGTGGCTAAGAGGTACCCCATGCTGCAACGCGCCTATCCCCAGATCTTGTTTGCTGCAAGCTCACATACACACACACCAACATGCTGAGAGGAAGAACCAACCCAACTCATCAAAAAGGAGTGCTGAAAACAGAGACTAAACCTATAGGTCCCTCCAGGAGGGGGTAGGTGGGTGGGTTATTAAGAATGTGAGACGAGATGGACTACATACATCTAACGTTATAGCGAGTACATAACTTCTTGATGTTATGTAGTCCAATCTCGCCTACATTCTTACCCTTGGGATAGTGTCCCTAGCACCTAAACCTTGGGTGGCTCACTTGAAAATACTCCTGAGCACTGTGGAACCAAAGGAAGATCTGCCTCTAGAAATCAGATCCAATTTGTAGTGACTAATAAAGGTATGAAGTGATGCCCATGTGGCTGCAGCACAAATATCATCCATAGACATCCTAGCCTGAAAAGCAGTAGAGGAAGACACCGATCGTGTAGAATGAGCCTTCACTTTAAAGGGTAATTCCTTGCCATTTGAAGTATAAATGAATGAAATGCAACTAGAAATCCATCTGGACAGAGTTACTTTAGAAACTGGAGCCCCAAAACTATTGTCTGAGAACGAGACAAAGAGTTGATCTGATTTCCTACTATCTTTAGTTCTATGTAAATAGAAACGCAATTGTATGTGAACATCTAGCTGATGAAACTTAAATTCTGCCCTGTTAGAGAAGTCAGGGAAAAATACAGGCAGCTCAATGGACTGGTTGAGGCTGACAACCAAAGCAACCTTAGGCATAGACTGGAGGGCGAAGTAGCATAGTCCCCTTCAGAAAACCCCTACAAAGTCTGTGCGCCATTAGAATGGGTTCATTAGCAACATGAAAAGTAGAAATGGCTACCAAAAGCACTTTGATAGTTGCCGCAGCTGATCCCTGGCTGAACAGTTGAGAAAGAAATTCTAAAACTGATGAAATAGGAGCTGTATAGGGATCAATCTGCCTTTCATGAGCCCAAATGGAGACTCTCTTCCACTTACTGGAATAAATCTTCCTAGTACAAGGCTTGTAGGAAGAAGACAGAATATGAACCACCTCCGGGGAAAATCCATGAAGCCTGACTATGGATGGAAATGGAGCAGCCATGCTGTCAACTTGAGGGTCTGAATGGAGGGATGGAACTGCCCTGACATATGAGTCAGCAGATCTGGCTCTGGGTCCAGAATCCATGGATCGTCCATTAGATAAGGGTGGAGAAGAGGAAACCAAACCTGACTAGGCCAGTGTGGTGCAATCAGTATCATCTTGCTTCCCAAGGATTGTGCTTTCTGAATAACCTTCATTATCAGGGGGACTGGCGGGAAGGCATAAAGAAGACCGGTGGGCTAATCGTGAACTAGAGCGTCCCTGGGTGCCTCCCCCTTCGGGGGGATAAGGGTGATAGTAGCTGCTGCATTTGGCATCGAGGGGGCTGGTAAATAGATTGCAGCAAGGCTGACCCCATCTGCGGAAAATCCACTTCGCCACTTGCTCATTCAGGGACCACTCATGAGGCATCAGAATAGCTCTGTTCAGCCTGTTGGCAATCACGTTGGACTTCCCCGGTATGTGCATTGCCACTAGAAAGCATCGGGAAGATACTGCCCACTAACACACTCAAAGTGCCTTTCTGCAAAGGGGATACGACCAGGTTCTGCCCTGTTTGTTCAGATACCATACCACTGACATGTTGTCTGAGTGGATTGCAATTGTCCCATGAGGAAGGAAGCCCTGAAGTGCTTGCAATGCTAATAGCACTGCTCTCATCTCCAAGACATTGATATGCAAATGGGTCTCGTGCTCTTGCCACGTGCCTTGGACTGTCCTGCCGAGATAATGCCCCCCCCACCCAATCTAGGAGGCATCTGTGGTCACTGTGGCAACTGGAGAAGGAAGAACGAAAGGCATGCCCATGTTGAGATAAGATGGGAGACCGGGAGATGCTGTAGAGACCATTGGGCAAAAAGTAGCCACTGAAGAAGCCTCATGTGTAGTCTCGCAAGAGGAACTAGCATAATCGTGGCAGCCATGTTCCCTAATAACTTGAGGACCATTTTTGCCTTGACCTTCTTCGATGGTAGAAGAGCGTAGACCTGCTGCTGTAAACCCTAAATTCTCTCTTCTAGTACGAAGGCACTCATGAGCACCATGTCTAATTTGGCGCCGATAAAGGTAACACGCTGCGAGGGCAACAAGGCAGACATTTCCCAATTCAGAGTAATTCCCAGACTTTTGCACAGCGCAATAGCGGCGTCCCTAGTCTGTAGCAGTAGATGCCTGGTGGTGGCGGATAAGAACCAGTTGTTCAGGTACGGAAACACTTGGAATCCCTGACGTCTCAAGTGAGCCGTTACCACTGTCATGCATTTGGTGAACACCCTGGGGGCTGTGGTGAGACCAAAGGGCAGGGCGCGAAACTGAAAATGACTGTCTCTCAGCCGAAAGCGTAAGTGAGTTCTGGATGCCCTGTCCATCTTGATATGGTAGTAAGCATCCTTGAGGTCGATGGAGCACATCCACACATCTTTCCCTAATAACGGGAGAATTGATTGTAACGTGACCATGCGGAACTTGGACTTCTCTACATGAAGGTTCAAATGGCTGAGATCCCAGATGAGTCTCAGGTCCCCTGTTCTTTTCGGCACCAAAAAGAATCTGGAGCAAGTCCCTAATCCTACTTGGTCTGAGGGGACAGGCTGGATGGCTCCCTTTGACAGCAACTTTTGTACTTCTAAAGTTGGGGAATCCCTTTGACTGGGTGGAACGTCTGAGATTCTTTTGTTTGGAAGGGGGATAAGAAAAAAGGGGAATATGATGACCTCTAGAAATCATCTCTAATACCTACTCGTCTTGGGTGATGTCTCGCCAGGTTTCTGGGTATAGAGAAATGCGACCCCCGACTGGCTCCAGAGACGCACAATCGGCTCTCCCTTCAGGAGCGCTGGTAGGGAGAACCACAAAAGGAATCACGGTCCACCTGGTTAAGCGGGCCTCCTCTGCCTCTAGGGTGGCGCCTACCTGAATTTCCACCCCCTCCTCTGAAGGGGGAATCGCTCTGTGCATCATGAAAAAACCTCAGCGACTTTCTGAACCACATTTTTCCACCCTTCTGGCCCTTGGGGTAAGGTCTAGAAGGCATGGAAAAACAGACTCCCATATCAGACAGGGTTTTTTTCTTCCTGCTCGCACCTAGTGAGAGTGTCTTTCACCTTGGTTCCAAATAAGGATGAACCGTCAAAGGGGGCTTTGGTGAAAGTAAACTTGAAAGCCTTCACGAAGTTGCACAGACGCATCCAGGAGCGTCTCCTAAGAGTCACCGGAACCCGCAGCCCTGCTCACTCTGTCAGCTGCGTAAGAGATCAGCCTCATGGAGGAGTTGGTAATAGAATTTAGGGTAGACATCTGAGCAGTGACCTCCTGAGCCACAGCATCAGAAACATTACCCTGTAGAAAATCTCCCAGCTCATTTAGGAGATCTCTCTGGAGCCATGTAAAATGCGACAAATAGTTCAGTGACCGCAGTGTAAAGGCCACTGAAGAGAACACACACTTCCCATACCTGTCCATCGCCCTAGACTCCTTGTTAGGGGGGTGGATGGTAAATGAAGTTTCTGCAAGTTCCTTCTTGGTGGCTGCTGCCACCACCATGGCATCTACTGGAACGCCTTTCGTAAGAAATTCTCTGTCAGGGGGAGCGGACAAAAGCTTGTTGCGTCTCCTAGGGACTGGTTCCACAGTGTCTGGAGTTTACCCCACCTTTCGACAAATGAGGACCAGGAGCTCATCGAATGGGGGAGAAACCCAAGAGGCAGAGGGTTGAGACCCAAAGGCCTTCAGGAACACCAAATCCTCAGAAGGGGCTTTTGAGGTCCAGTCACCTCTCTGTCTCAATATTTCCAGGATATCTGAGAAAGAGATATCGTCAGAAGGCGACTTGGGGGACCCCTCCGACTCCTCGAGGTCAGTGTCAGACGTGAAAGACTCATCTTGGGAGTTAATGTGCTTCCTCTTGCACACACTCTTTCTGGGGGGCTCCTCAGGTAAAACCTCTGGGGAGGCCTCAGAAAGTTGGGGACCACTCATGGAGTTATCCTGAGGCCTTGGGTCTCTGCTGTCCTTGGATAGAGGGTGATCTGAGACTGATATCGGTGCTGGAGGGGGAAGAGTGTCGGTGCCGTAAGATGCAGCTGACGACTTGGCCAGCACATTCCTCATTACCTCAAAAGCTGATCCCCCCCCCCAGCTCCGAAGGTAGACTAACCATGGAAGATACGGTAGTATCCCTCAGAGCCGAGGAGATGAGGTCCGAAGGCGATGTCGGGCCCACGCTCACCTTAGCCGAAGCACTGAGAGGAAGGCTAGGAACTTAAGATCTATCGAAGACCTCCCTCTCGGGTCCGACCAGTGAACTGTGAATCCTGGCCCCCATGGATGGTGCCGATGGGGTCGGAGCAGAGATCGGAGCCGAGATGCCAGAAGGGGCTACTGGAACCGACCTCACGGCATCCGAAGGAACTAACAGCTCTGGCTCCAAAGAAAGGCTCGGGGGAGGAACAGCCAAAGATGAAGAGATGATGGGCTCCGGAGCCGAAAGCAATTTAGCCAGCACCGATGACTGGAGCAGTTTCACCACTCTATCGACATCATCATCGGAAAGGGTCCTAGAGGACCTAGAGGATACGGTCGGGGATCTGGATCTCCCTGCAGAGGGGAGACCTGTGAGTCAGAGAAACTGGTTGAAAAACTGAAGACCGGCTCCGAACTGAAAAATCTGTCACCGGCTCCAAGAGACTGGGAGCCGATGTCGACATAACAGATGCACTGCCTTCTGTCAGCCCCAAAGCCAGTGGAGCCGAAGAAGCAACTATAGTTCTGGTGATTTTCTCTGGCGGCTCCGAAAAACTGACTGAGCCGGAGAGCGTTTCTTTGAGGATTTTTTGCCTGTTTTTTGTCTGGTTTAGAAGGAGAGGATCTTGAACTAGAAGACCTCTCCAAGTCTTCTTCAAAGGAAGGTTTCAGAAATCCTTTTAAAATAAGCTTGTTCTTCCTCTCTTGCAGCACACAGGGACTGAAAGTGTGGCAGAACAAGCAGGATTCTTGGAGATGAATAGCCCCCCCAAGCAATACACTCACACTGAGTGCCCGTCAATGACATCTTATTACATTTCACACACTTTTTAAAGCCCGAAGGCCTGCGCTCTTTAGAATCCTTGGACATGCTGACAGAAAAAAACACACACATAGGGAAAAACAGTAGGGAAAAACAGTAGGGACACCTTCACCAAAAATAACCAATGATAGAGCGCAGGAAACTAGAGCCTCTAACTGAAAACGGCCTAGAGACTGTGGGATAACCACAGGGAGGACTAGGTCCTCCAAGTTAAACTGGTCTAGCCCAGGGAATAAGCAGGAAGAAAACACCAGAACAGACACACAACAAAACCAGCTAATGGGTATACTACAGAAATACAGAGGAGGACTAGGTCCTCTAACTGAAATGGGCCTAGCCCGTAAACACCAAAAAAGGAACGGGATACCAAGAAAAAAAGGGCCAACAGAACAGGCTACAAAACCAGCAGAAACAATACACACACACCAGCTAAGAAAATAGCTTTTGGAGCTACAATATTGAGAAATAAATCAAAAAAATTATACTTCGCCATGGCCAAGAGCAAGACCACGTCTGAGCTATACGAGTGATAAACGAGATCTGGGGATAGACGCGTTGCAGCATGGGATACCTCTTAGCCACGAGCCAATTGAAGACTTCGAGCTAGAGTATGGCCGAGTCAGAGCAGAGGTTCGGCTCCGAACCCAAGAGTAAGAATGTAGGTGAGATTGGACTACATAACATACAATGTTCTGTAAGGATTCTAGCTGGGATTTGTCCATATTCACTATTACTAAAGACAAGCATAGTTACAGCAAATGCTTTCTTGCTAACACCAATTAATCCCTTGATGGGGCTGCCAGAAGCCAGTCATCATGGTCCAGAAAGATGCATATTCCCAAGTGTCACATGTGAGTAGCAACTGGGGCCATGCATTTGGTTAATACCTGAGGGGGCTGTCGTGACAGTGAATGGCAAGGCCCTGAATTGATACTGACAGACTCCTACCTGGAAGCAGAGGTATTTTCTTGATACTTTGCCCACTTTTACATGCAGGCAAGCATCCTAAAAATCCATAGAGCACATCCAGTTCCCTGCCTGGGGGCAAGGCAGGATGGACTGTACTATCATCATCTGGAAAATCTCCTCCTCCGCGAATCAATCGAGAAGGCTCACATCAAAGATCAACTTGAGGTTCTGGGTCTTTCCGGTTACTACAAATAGTCTGAAGCAAAATCCAGATCCTTTTTTGTCTGGTGGGATGTCTTGGATTGCTCTCTTTTGGAGGAGGAGGTAAACCTCTCTTAATGCTGCTTCCCATTGCTGGGGTGGTATTGGGAGGGATTAGTAAGACTGAATTGAGGGCAAAAAGGGAATGAAGTAGCCTCTGAACAGTCACCATACAAGGGATCTGTTGTGATGGCCATTCATGCTTAAGAGAGTAAGGACAGATGTCCCCAACTTCCTCCAGATGGCAACAGTTAGGTAAACCTTCTGGGATCATATGGACAAAAACCTTGAAAGGATCCTCAACCCCCCTGGTCGCAGAGACCACCCGTCTCTCTGGGGCAGCTTCCAGATGGAGATTCCTCCCTGCCTCAGGATCCTATGTCCTACTGCTGTCTGTGTTGGGGCTGTTGGGGCAGGAAAATCACAAGTTATTGGCCCTTTTCTGATTCTGTTGAAAGGTTCTTTATGGGACAACAAACTTGACACCAACAATGGTAAGCATCTTAACATCTTGCTCACAAGCAGACAGTCTGTCTTTAACCTGCTGCCCAAATACTGAATTGTGGTCATTTACAAAAACACTTTGAAGTGGTCTGGAATATCTATAAGCTGTAACCAGGATTGTTTTCTAATGGTCAGACATGACCCTGTGGATATGGCTACTCCTTCTGTTGCTTTATATAAAGATGCATGGGGAGGGAGGAAATGGTACTCATGGCAGCCACCTGATGCTCCAGTTGTGAACAGAACTCTCCAGCTGGCAGTTATTTTAGATTTTTGACTGCTTTTTCTCTGATCTCTCTCTTTCTCTCTCTCTGAAAAATCACTTACCACAAACGTACTGGATGCACAGACCTGCTTCCACAGCCTATTTTTCATCCCCATATCCTGGCTAGGGGGATGGAGAGCTTAGCCATCCTCTAGGACATCCTTCTTCATAGCCACAGCCATCACAACAGAATCAATTAAATGCCTTTAACTCCAACAGGACCTATCTTTGTGATGGGAGTATAGACCACCTTGTCTGGTTTTCTTGGGATTGGCTCTGCTACATCTGGCACTTTCCAAACTTTGCCGCAGGACATATCGACAAGTTTATCTGGGGAGGTACTACCCACACTGCTGAGAGAGAAAGAGAGAGAGAGAGAGGAATTGCAGTCCTCCTACACAATGTGATCCTCAGTGATGGTGGGGTCGACAGGCCAAGATCCTCTGTGCATCAACATTTCCAAGATCTCACTAAAGAATCCATCGTCTGGAAAGGATTTTTGTGGAACCCTCCCCTTCATCCAGAAAGGAATCCAGAATTGCAGACTTTGCATAGGTCATGTTGTTTATTCCCGGCATACATTTTGTGAGAAGGCTCTGAGGATGCTCCAGCTGTTGCCTATGCACGTATGTCAGGTACATACCGAAAAGGGCACTGTACTCAATGACTGGTCTGTTGAGTGCTGAGTATATTGGAACAATGACATCCTTGGACCTAAATCCTTACAAACTGCAAAACAAAGAATGATTTATTTTCTGTTGTAGCTAGTGTAAACACATGGTCAAAGGCTATTTTACTGTCTACATGCATTCCCAAATCCCTGACCACCGGGTCTACTTTTAGGGGTATTATCAGTTTTTTTTTCCAGCAGTAGCCATCTTCCCAAAGGATACTATTATTAATTTCCTGACACTGAGTTTTAGACCATGACTCTGGCATCAGTTATTAGTCTATTAGTCTGTCAGGCCCTCGTGGGGAGTGTATTTGTGTCACTGGGGATTTTATGACTGCAACTAGTTTGTAACCGTCTGCAAACATGGTCAGCCAGAGGCCAAGTAGATAAAAAAAAAAAAGAGTAGCCTCAGCACTGAGCCTTGAGGGATTCCATTAGTGACTGACCTCTGTGGAGGTAGACTCTCCTGTCCTAACTTCTTGGGTCCTGAGAACCAGCTGGCTCTCCAGTGGTTGACACGGTTTTGCCCTCATATATTACTTTGGTGACTTTCTCCAAAAAATTCAACAGGCTGAGTAGGTATGATAGCCATCATTCCATAAGAAAGAAAGTAAGAGGTACCAAAGCATATACTGAAGGGGCACCATTGTCAGCATTTGCAGCACAAAGTCCCAAGAAGGAGGAATCCCTTTCTTATGTGGCTTTAAATGCAAGATCCCTTTGTAGATGTTATAACATGTTTGTAGCAGTGGTAAAATACTAGGAAAGTTTCCCAGAACTTATGCATTACGCATGGCTGACCCCGAGAAGATATGGTTTGTAAAAGACATGTAAGTATGGCCATGGCAAATCTTTCCCCGGCTCTAGAGGTGATGTCCAGGTTATAATGCTTGAAGAAGGTGTGGACTGACAACAGCTATCAAAATACCCTGGGTGGTGACCTTTCTAAATAAGGCTGTGGTGGCTGCTGTGGCTCTTGTGCAGTGGGCTCCTCTACATACCTTCATATTGTCTTGACATGGAAAGACTAACGGAAGGAGATGCAGTGAGAAAGCCATTTAGAGAAGGTCATCCATGGAAAGGGTACTTTGGAAAGGCTATAAATAACTTGCCTGACATCCTTTCTGCTCTTTCCTCTCAAGGTAAAATCTCAACTGTCTATTCACATCTATTATGTGCAAAATCAGTTATCCTTGTTCTATGGTAACAGAACACATGGTGGTTATTGATGCTGAGGGATTCCCATCACCACCCTGGGCCTCAAAAGGAACTAGACCAGTGTTATCCTGTCCTTGTTTAAGATAAAGGCTGCTTGCACATGAGTGCCTGCAGCTCTAATATCCTTCTAGCAGATATAATGGCCACTAAAGAATGCAGTTTCCCTGGTCAAAGATTTTAGGAGTGCACCACCAGCTCTAACTGGCTAAAAAGTTGACAAAGTCAACTTCTCTCTAAGAAATAGCAGAGGTCCTGTGGTGAAGATGAGGAGGCTTCAAATGTAATATTCAACTAAGGAACTGCTTTATTGGTAACAGGGAATAAAGGAGATCCCACGCTGGCCAGACTGAGATTGTAGACACCTTTATCTTCACTGAGACATAAGATAACCCTGACCTATAAAGATCTTACAGGTATTTGAGGACAAAGGGCAGTGAAGTCTGATTAGGGTCCAGATCCTCTCCCTCTGGCACCTAAGATAGAATCTTTTCCTTTTTCACAGGTATGATTTCCTAATATTTGCTTACCTAACCTCCCTTAATACAGAAAGCACAATCTCAGAAAACAAGTACCTAAAAGGGATAAGAGCTAGATCACCCAGGCTGTCAATCTTAGGGTCTTCATGTTGGGGTCTATAAATGATCTTTCTTGTTTTGGGTCAACGAGTCCAAATGTTATGGCAACAGAACAGACCCCAACTTTATCATACTTAGCAGGAGGGAGAACCAGTCTATCTTGGCTAAAAGAAAGCTATAAGTTTCTGGTTCATCCTCCTCTACCTTTTGTACTACCTGCAGAATAGGGAATGGAAGAAAGGCAGAGAGAAACAGGCATCTTCAAATTTACTGAGAAGGCATCTGCTGCCTAGGCCCTGGTACAAAAGTTTCTAGGTGATCCATTTTCCTGGTGAAGCAATGGTCTACTTTTGGCATGATCCAGCTGTGAACTAAATCCAGAAATACATCTCTGTTCAACATCCACTTATGAGGGTCTTTCTCTGTTCTGTTAACTATTATGCCAGAATATTCTTCTGAGAAGGAATTTAAGATGCCCTGACTCCTGAGTAAAGTACCATGCCTCCATGACTAGCCTGCATAAGAAATATGATGGCGTCTTCTCCCCCAGCCTCACTTACTGAAGTTACCACATTCCTGTGGTCTGTCAGAATATAGACAGTCACTGTCTGCAAAATTTGTCTGAAGGCTTTTATGGCTAAAATTACTGTCATTTGTTTGATACTGATGAGCTTTTTATGAGTTTTGTCCTGAGTCACATCTATCACTCTAGGGGTGCCTAAACCTAGCTTGAACTGAACCCCTGGTTGAGGTTCACCCAACACAAGAGCTCTAACTTGACAAAAGGCAGCAGGAGGACAGGGCATTGCAGAAAGTGGACATGCTGGCACCATTTGTTTTTCAGATATCACCACTGCAGATTCCTCATGTGCAGACTTGCTTGGGGGACCATCAGAATGGAAGACATTATGTATCGCAGTGTTCGATGATCTTCCTCAAAGAAATCTTATTCTTCAATGCTAAGGAAACAAAATATAAAATCACGACTAGCACCTTCTCTAGCAGAAGAAATGTCCCCTCTCTGGTTTGAAGTATCTGGAAGAGCTCCAATACAAAAACTTGTCTGGAGGGTACTATCTAGGATTCTGTCATGTTCAGAGAGAGTTCTGGACTTTGAAACGACACTTCAATTTGCTTAATTGTAGGCACCTCATCTAGGGCTGGATCATGAATCAAGCAATTGTCCAAGTAAGAATAAATGTGAATGCCATTAGTTCTGCAGCAGGCAATTTACTAGAGCCTGGCACTTTGTGAACACCCTTGGTGCTCTAGATAGACTAAAGGAGCAAAGAAATAAATTAATAGTGTGCACCCCCTGCTCTGAATATGAGGCACTGCCTTGTCTGTTTTCATCATCAGTTTTCTTGGCTGAAGCTGAACTCATAGCAGCCTAGTGCTCCTCCAGGCATCTTCTGCAGTTAACTCCTATTGCTCCTCTAGGCGTCAAATATTGATTGTTCATATTTGCATTAATAATTCCAAAACCATGTTACTTACAAGCATATGTGATGGTAAACACAACTCTATTGATATTTTCTCTCTCTCAATGAGTATTTTCTAGAACTGTAAGGTGATAACTTAATTTTCAAAGGCTTAAGCCATGCCCACTGGGGGGGTTAAAGGCACACACTCAAAAGAGCTGTACCGGAGGGAATGAGTTAAGTAGACCCCTTGTAGGAATCCCTGGACATCATAACTGGATCAGCAACTGGTTCTTGTACAGATACACATGGAATACACTATCCTGAAAAATCAGCCAGACTTCCTGACAGTGGGGGTTGGGAGTCTGGCAACAAATGTGGGCTTGTGAATGCGTCCTGCAAGGGCTCAATTTCAGGAGGAAGAGCGAAGGGTTTTGGTTACAGTAAGCCTATAAACTCCTTACACTATTTTTTTCTGTGCAAGAGAGTAGCACTTAGACTCAGTTTGAAAAACTCTTCCATGCTACTTAGGACATCTCTACATGCTACACTCTCTGGTCAAAGGGCAGAGGATAGGATACCCTCAAGGTAATGGTAAACCAAAAGAGTAGATTCCAGGAGCTTATGCACCCAGGATAGGATACCCTCAGGGTAATGGTAAACCAAAAGAGTAGATTTCAGGAGCTTATGCACCCAGTGGGTGGCTGGTCTGAAGCGCAAGGTTAAAGGATGCTCATTTAAACATATCATAAGATTAAGGACAGACAGAACAAAGAGCAGTTCCTGCTCCTCCGTGCCTAATCTAACGTTGCTACGAAAATACAGGAATTTCCAAAGTCTCCTATTTGAAATGAATGCATCACTGAGGAATATGTTCTTCAGTGAGGTGCCAGAAGAGACAGCTTTCTGGTCATCCCTCTCAAACCCCTCAGTGGAGGTGACATGAGGAGAACAGGCCAATGCTTATCCCTCAAGACATGATTTCAAAAGTTACAGAGGTTGAGCTACAAGTTCAGACACTACAAAAGTGTCTCTCAGCTTCTCCCATTAGGGGTCACCATTGTGGATCACTGGTCTGCAGATTGACTGGCAGTGGAGTTTATTTTTTTTTTTTTTTTTTTTAGTGTCGCGTTGCCAGACCAGTCCCCAACCTTCACAGTAAGAACACACACATGCACGCGCACCTACTGCATATCTTAAAACTCATTAGACCACAGGGGTGGACTTGCTGTGAAGTAACAACTCTAACCGCTGCACCACCCCAGCCGACAAAGTTCCGACACTACTACTGGCAAAATATTTTGATTACAGAATACCAATGCAGCCTTGATTCCCACAGAACATCTCTAGTTTCAGTAATTTCTGCACATGTTCTGATATGGTACATCCTCCTCTGACTGTAAAAAGTTACAAAATGCCCACAAATGTAAGCTGCAATTATATTTTCACAAATATCTCATGTGTTCAATGCCACTGAAGGGTCAGATCAGAATTTGTGAATCCCCAACCTAACCTGTTCTATGAAGATACTATAATAATTCATTCTTACTCTTAACTCTACAAGGCATCCTACTAGAATTATCTTCCAATTACCACTCCTTCATCCCTTATACTAGCAGTAACCTATCGGACACTTAACTAGAACATCTTCCATTCTATTTCAAAAGAATAAAGTAAAAAGATTTGTAAACATTTTTAGGAAAAAAAAGGAACAACACTGATTCTCCCACATGTGCTGAGGGCCTCAATCCCTGGTTTATCATAATGTGCCAGGAATACATCCTCCAGGTCCCATCACATCTCTAACCTCTATCTCATTAGCCATTATATTCTTTAAAAGTAAAGAATAACAGTTAAACCTATTCCTAAAACAAGTAAGCCTTCCAAAACCAACGATTTCTACCCAATTTCCATATTGCTTACCTTGGAATGATATCTAAAATACTAATATACAACCAACCAGCAGAATGCGTTCAAGCATACAGGATATTCAACCAATACCAGCAAGGTTCATGGGCTGAAAGATGCACAATAACTACCCTCTGCAGCCACATAGGAGACCTTCTTCAAAATATGCATACTTTCAACTGAAAACATTTAACAGGTGCTGTATACACTGACATCCAACTTGAAAGACAACCCCACCTCAAACTTCCAACAAACAAACACCAGTATCCAGGCTCTGCAGTGGTTTATATCCTTTCTTGCAAGCAGACATTCTGAAGTTCAAACAGTGACACACACACACACACATACACACACACACACACACACACACACACACACACACACACACACACTCGGATCATTTATCTTTCCACTACCCAATATCCTCCTTATGTAGTAACACACTTTCTTCAGCCTCCCCCCCCCCCTCATCAGCATAATCCTTTATGGAGGTGATATGGGGTGCTACAGGTCAATTCAATACACTGTAAACATAAAAACTAATCTAGACAAAACTGATCTGCTCTTTAATTGGCTCCAAGAACACAAACTCCTTTTCAATACCAAAAAGAATAAAACCATGCTATTTAAAACAGCTCAAAGGACAGCCAAGGTCCCAGGCAATTGAGCTATTAACTCCAAAATTCACGATCCAGTAGAATCTGTCCGACAATACAGATACCTAGGAATAAGGCTCAGTTCAAGCCTCAACTTCCAGTACCACACCCAAATAACTAAACTCAACAAATTCCTTTTCCATGCCCAAAATTTCTCTTGCTTCCTTTTTCTTGAAAGGGCAAACAGCCACAAGCAAAGGGTCCTCCTCCCACAATTAGAATAAGAACTCTATATCAATACCGCACCATCAAAAAATAAACTGCTCTTGAAAACATTTCAAACTATTTCTGCAGACTTATAGCACTAACTGCGAAGACCACTGTTTTGTACTATCAAATACTAAGTGACTTCCAGTCAAAAATCTGCACTCCTAATGGCAACCCTAATTTAGAAATTTATCAACCTAAACTCTTTCTCCTTCTTTGTTGGAAGACTATTTTGAAAGGTCCAACCCTTTTAACTTAAGATTCATCTTACTTTCAGCTCGTAAGCTTCAAATCCCACAAAATAAACAGAACTTCAATGTACCCACACACAAATTGGTGTGGACCCGCACTCACATCCAAACTAGTTCACAATAAGATGAAGTACTTAGGAGTATGAATTACAAAGGCTTTTGTTATAGCAATTAAAGATGTGTGGGAAAAGACAAAACAAAACAGAACACAAAAACTAAGAATCCTGAAGCTCTTGTTTATGGGAATAAGTAAGACACAATTAGTGAAAATGTTTTAGTCCCTTTAGTTTTATATACAGATCAGGCATATCTTATGCAACCAGCAATGACATGAACAATAATAAAGAGTTGAAGGAATTTATCTAGGAGGGGAATGGGGCAAGAGTTAAGTGGGATAAAATTGATCCTCACAATAGAACAGGGTGGTTTAGGAGTTACCTGATTTTAATGGAAATGTTAGAGCTATGCAGCTAAGATTCATTTACATAACACAAGCAGAAGGTTTTAATTCAAAGTGGAACGGGATGATGATGAAGCCGAGTGGGGGTTTAAGAAATAAGGAGAGAGTGGGATTTTGGATGCAGATCTTTGAAGAGGATAACAACTGCAAAGAATAGTATATTTGTAAAGTTACAAAAGTATTCCCAGGGCTAAGCTACCACAAAAATGGAAAAAGGAAAATTTTCCAACATGGATGACTTCAAGGAGGAGTACAGAAAATATCCAATAGGGGTCTGGAATTTACCGGAGAAAACTGGCAAAGAAACCAAGGTACTGGAAGCAAATAACTAGAGAGGAAGAAGTAAAGTGTGTTGAGGCCAAAAAGAAATTCTGACTCCAAGTTAGAGACTGCCATTCCCTACCAGGGACTGATAGAGTATAAACAAAGAGAAATTAATGGGGAGATTTAAATGAAAGACCTGCTCTGATAGTTTTTGCTTGACTCTAGAAAAGAAGCTGCTGTGAAAGGGGACTATTATTAGGGTATATAAAATACTGCATGATAAGTATAAGAATCAATCAGAGGAGGTTAGAAAAGATTAGAGACAGAGACTGGAAAATAAATTTACAACAGAACAATGGCAAGAAATATGTACGACTCAAGTATGTACCGAAGTCCAGAAGGTTTAGGATTTTTGTTAGGAAGTATTTGCATAGGTGTTTTTACACCCCAAGCAGACTTCAAAGAATTTTTCTTCAGTTAGACAGCAAATGTTGGAAGAGTGATGGGAAAGAAAGAGTTACCTAGGAACATTTATTGGGGAGTGTGATTAGCTGGCAGATTTTAAAAATACCCTATAGAATATGCTGTAAGAAATACTGGGGAGCAAATGGTTGTAACTAAGGAAATGATTATTCTGAGCTGGGGCACAGGATCTGAACTGCCTAGACATAAGAAATAACTAGTGTGGAACCCAACTGCTTAAACCAGAACTAAGACACATTAGGAATAATAGGTACAATAAGCCTTCACCAGCAATTCCCTGTTTGGAAGGGTGTAGGCTACACTTCTCCTGCCCAAAGAGTCTAGACCACAAACCTCCCTAAAGTAAAATAACTGGTTTGGAGCTCAAGTGCTTAAACCAGAACAAAGACTTCAGGAAGCACAATAAGCCTTCAACCAGCAATTCCTGGCTCAGAAGGGCAGAGGCTACACTCACCTCCCAACAAGTGTGTGCAGACTAAGCCCAAGTGCTCAAACCAAAACAAAGAGGCTTAGAATAACAGTTACAATTTAATAAGGCTGCTATATTAAATTGTAACTGTTATTCTAAGCCTCTGTTTTGGTTTGAGCACTTGGGCTTAGTCTGCACACACTTGTTGGGAGGTGAGTGTAGCCTCTGTCGTTCTGAGCCAGGAATTGCTGGTTGAAGGCTTATTGTGCTTCCTGAAGTGTCTTTGTTCTGGTTTAAGCACTTGAGCTCCAAACCAGTTATTTTACTTTAGGGAGGTTTGTGGTCTAGACTCTTTGGGCAGGAGAGTGTAGCCTACACCCTTCCAAACTGGGAATTGCTGGTGAAGGCTTATTGTACCTATTATTCCTAATGTGTATTAGTTCTGGTTTAAGCAGTTGGGTTCCACAAGTAAGGCAATTAAGTCTAATTATACTGGCTGCCAAAAATGGCAATTACTATAAAATGGAAATTAAAATCAAAACCAAAATGCATTTGAACTACTGAATTTTGTAAAACATTTAAAGAACTGGAAATTGGATCTTTAGGAAAAAGAAGGAGCAAATTACAAAGAAATAAACAGAATTTGTGGGAACGCTACATGCAAAATAATGTTTAGGAAGAGGAGTGAGGTTTATGGGAATGTAGGAATTGATACATGTATGTAATGTTGGACTAAACGAGAGCTGTTGTAAAGAAAGAAAAAAATACAGTTATGCAAGAGCTTATCATAAGAGTAGATGTCCTACTGATCACTGTTGCAGTATTCCTTGCATATTGTTTATCACCGCTGTCATGTGTCCATATGTCCTTTACCTTAGCAGGATCGCATACCCAATGTTAGAACTCAGCTCACAAGCGTAGTGGAATATAGAAGACATACAAGTATAATTCCTCAGACCATCTCCAAGCCAGCGGCCTGAAGACCCCCCCCCCCCCGAAACATAACACTGGCAGGTAAGAAGGGCGTAGTTTGCCACCTCAGTTCTAGGGTATTTCTCAGGGAATAGGAACTGAGGGAGAAAAATGAAGAAAGGAGATGATAAAAACAGACAGGAAAGAGGGTGGGAAGAAATATTGCAACAATGGGATTAACATTATGGTGAGTTCTTACTCAACTGTACTATGTCCTGACTGAAATCACTGTTGCAGGATTCTTAACATATGGGTGATTCCCAGAGCTAAAGGGAAAGTAGGGGAAGCTGGTTAAAAGGCAGTTGAACTGTCCAAGAGGCAAGATAGGAGTGGCTTAGCAAAAGCAGCTCTGAACCTTGAAAAAGCATTTATCCTGTAGTATTTAGAGAAAGTGTGTACAGATGACCACGTGGCAGCCTATAGAATGTACCTGGCATTTGCTCCTTTGTAGAAAGTTCCAGAGGCTGCTATTGCTCTGGTAGTGAGCTCAAGGCCATGAATGCATGGATTTCTCATGTCAAGATCAACAAAAACAGAAAGCTTTAGAGATCTAGCCTGCAATGGCTTGGATACCAGCTGGCCCAGTTTAGAGTCCAAGAAAGAAACAAACCATTGATCAGATTTCCAAACAGATTTTGTTTTGACCAAACAGAATCTTAGCTGCCTGTGAATGTCCAGAAAATATAGTATCCTTTTCTCAAATTCTGTGGGTTGGAGAAGAAGGCAGGAAGGTTTATGGTCTGACTGAGGGACAGCTCACTTACTACCTTAGGCATAAATGAATTACTAGTCTTGAGGGATACCCTACCTTTGTGAAAAATAAGAAAGAGGGGAATAGCCATGAGTGCTTGAAGCTACGACACTCTACTAGCTGAAGTGAGGGTTTTCCAAGTGCAGAATTTGAGGTTTACTGATGTTACCACTTCAAAAGTCGGTAAGGTAAGCTTCTTCAGCACAAAGTTGAGGTCCCAAGTAGGGATAATGGGATTTCTTGGTGGTGGTATGCAGTACCCCTTAAGGAATAGCTTGACCTCAGATCTGGACATAAGTGGGAGAATGAGAGGAAAGCAAACAGAGATGGTTAACAGGTTGGCTTTGATGGAAGAATAGGCCAGACCTGTATGTAACAGCTCACACATATTTCAGAATGGAATGCAGCTCTGAATGGTTGGGGTCCTTGTCCATTTTTTTGGCACCAATAAGAAAATCTCTTTTCTTTTGTCATGTAAAATTTTTGAGTGATGGGTCTTCTGGCTTCTTCAAGAACCTTAATGACATCCTCAAGAAAAAGGCTGCCTGTAAGGAATCAGAACCCTATCCTCCAAAATGATAGGTTTATGGATGACAGGGTGGGGTGGAAGTAGTAACTCTTTCTGTTGAGTGATGAGAGACGCTTGTTGTGGCAGTTTGTAGTTCTTGTCCCTGGTTAGAAGAAAAAGAAGAGGGAACCAATGCTGCCTTGGCCAGAATGGATCACTAACAATATATTTGGTTGTTCTTTTTTGGTCTTTTGAAATACTCTTGTAATAAGGAGTACTAGAGGGAAGGCACAGAGGAACTTCCCTACCAGTGAAGAGAAAAAGCATCTGTCCTCCAAGCTGAAGGGCAAGGGTCCCCAGTGCAAACTTAATGGGGGCAGTTTGCTGTTTTTTGAAGCAAACAGGTCTATCTGAAGGGGTCCCCCAATAGTGGGGGATACCCTGGAAAACCTAGTTCAGGGTCCATTTGTGAGGGTTCTCGAAGGACTTGTTTAATGCGTCTGCCAGCACATCATCCTGCGATGGGATGTATGTAGCTGCGAGCAACATTTTTTCTGGGTGACAAAGTATCAGGCTTCCTGATCCAATCTGCACAACTGATATGGTCTTGTCCCTCCTTGCTGGTAGTCTGTGAACATTCGTCTAGTTTCCAGAGGTATGAAAAGACTTGAAGAGCTTGGACAGTGCCCTCATTTCTTTCATGTTGTGTTCTTTTAGTAACCTTGGCTGCACTGTGCCCTGTAGTCAGTTGCTTGTCCAAGCATCTGTGTGTATTTTATGAAATGGGGCTGGAGTAGTGAAGCAAGCTATGGGTTAATAATCACCCATTTCTTCCACCATAACAACTCCCATCTGAGACAGGGTAAAAGAGGCTTCACTGTGTCCAGAGGGTGTGAGTGCTGAGACCAAATTGTTTTCAGGTACCACTAGATTTTCCTTACATGTAGTTTTACTAGAGAGAGGACTGGGATAGTAGCCACCATGAACCCCAGAGACCATCTTGCTGAGAACTGTCTGAGGGAGGCAAGGTTGTGTAAGTAGTTTGTAAAGCTCTGCACCTTCACTTGAGGTGGAAAGGTGTGCATTCGTTTTGTGTCCATCCTACATCCTAGGAAAACTAGATCCTGAGATAGCTGAATGGAGGATTTTTTTTTTTAGTTGATGGTGAACCTCCATTGACATAGGACAAGAAAGAGGATGAACTGGAGGTATTGCTGGAGAATTTGAGAAGTAGCTTGGATTAACAGTTGTCTAAGGTTGTCTAAGTAGGGAAAAATCTGAATTCCCTGAGTTTGGCAGAAGGTGATCACTGGGTGCCATATACTTTGAGAAAACTCTTGAGGCTGTGGAATGCCCAAAAGGCAAAGCAGTAAATTGATAGTGACATGAGCCAATACAAAACCTGAGGAATCCCAGCAAGGGGTCTAAACTGATATACAGAGGTAAACATCCTTTAGATCTAGGAATACTACAAAATCCTGGGGCAGATTAAAAGGTCAAAGTTTGTGCAAGGAAAGCATTTTGAAAGTATACACTTTTAAGAAAGTGTTTATCAGGGCGTGATCTTACAAAGGTCTTCACTGCCCTTCTTTCCTTGGCACAAAGATAAAACCCCTTTCCCACAAATTCTTTAGGCATCGGCTCTATTGTGCATTGTGCCCAAAGCTTTTGTAAAATGGGTTGGAGCAGATGAATTTGTGATGTGGACATCCTCCAAGAGGGTCTCACCCAAACAAATGACCGGTGCCAGAAACATGGCCTCAAACTGAATGCCAAAAAATCCCTTTTGGAGACAGTGTACCAAGCATGCAATCAGTCGTGAGGGACTTGGGCACCCAGGCTGATAGTAAACGGACTTGTAGCCACCATATTGCCTCCACTGTACGGAAAGCTTTCTACATGGCCCACCTCATTAGTAAGGGTATCTCATCCAGGGACAAGGTGGTCATAACATCCCTGTATACTTCCCTTATAAGACCCACTATTGAGTACAATCCCCCTTTTGGCATGTACTTCACAAAGCATATGCAGCGGCTGGAGAGGCCACAGAGGTTCCTCATCCAGAGAATCCAGGGCCTGAAATATCTACCCTACACAGATAGGCTAAAAGCCCTGTCCCTCTGCTCGGTCTCCTACAGGCTCCTCAGAGGTGACCTCTATCTGGCATACAAAGCAATCTCAGACCCCGCCCTAATGGGACTGCTGCATATCTGCAAGTCAAGCTCCACTCGAGTAACCCACACTCGCGACCTCAACCTGGTCTGGGACACCAAAAGGACTTGCTGGCGTGACAGATTTGTGTCCCACAGACTCCCCCTTTTGTGGAATAGACTTCCTCTCCACGTAAAGCAGAGCACCTCATTAAACCTTTTTAAGTACAACCTGGATAACTGAATGGGGAACAGAAAATACACCCCTAGGATTCCACCAGTTGACCCTGCTGGACAGTTGCATAGGGTGCTGATTTGTTGGAACATGGGCTACATACTTGGCTAGGCTTGTAAGGGCATCAGGGTCAATAGCCTAATAACTTCCTATGATTGTGCGGAGGTGGGCGTATGCCATTTAGAGGAGAAATTTGCATTTAAGACATGGCATTTTTAAGATCGCTTGCACCCATTTGTCTGTGATGATCTTCTCCCAGCTACAGAGAGATTGGGTCAGTATTTTATGAGAGGGATAAGGACAGGCTGAGGTAAGAGCAAAGGGAGGTAAAAGATAGTCACAGAGATTTGGTCCCAAAGGGAGGCCTCCCAGGTGAGGCATCTCTCTGTGTTTTATTTAGGAATCTCTTTCTGGAAGCCTTTCTGTGATTCTGGCTAGGCCTATGGTCCCTTCACTATTTTTGCTTTCAAGTTCTCAGGAATAGGCTGGTTATGTAAATGTGCATACATACGTATTACAAAGGCTATAGCAGACTCCACAGTGATTCCACAGTATCATAACAGCAGTTAATGCTGTGCCTGGTCACTTGTAAGTAAGGACAACATCTGGTGTTTAGAATCAGTGTCCTGCAAATCCACCATGACCTTTTTTAAAGAACTGAGAATGAATATCAAAAATCTAGTTATCTGGGTTTGGTAATTAGTAGCCCTGAATACCAAGACAGAGGAGGTATAAACTTGTTTACCTTACCTATCCAAAGCCCTGCTATCCTTGTCTGAAGGGAGGGCATTGGCAATGGGAAGGTGTTTTGAAGGCTTATCAGACAAGAGGGAAACTGCAGAAGACCCACTCCAAAATGGCAGATTCTGGTTCCCTGGATGTACCCTATCACTTAAGAAAAATGAAAAGGATTCTTAAACAAAAACTTATCATCAGTAACTTCATAAACTCTGTCTGGTCTTTTGGGAGCTGGAGGCTCTGAGTCCAAAGCAACGGTAGTGAATTGAAAAGCATCCAAAAAGGCCTCAAGAACAGGAGAGGCAGGGGATGGGGCAGGGCTGTCCATTTCTAAAAGAATGTAGCATCTTTTCTGCACCTCTGAAACCTGTCTAGACTCCCACTCAAAAAGCTTAATTATATTTAAGATGGTCTCCCCAAAGGAAGCTTCCTCTACTGAAGAATCAAGTGAAATAGTATCTTCATCGCTCAAAGGTACTTGGTGAGGATAGTGCATTCAATAGGAGCAAGCTAGAGAATGATCAACATCAGAAGTCTACTCATCTTCAGAGGAAGATGAATACACAGCCATCTTTTGAAGGTGGAGAAGGGTGACATGAGAAGAAAGAAAGGAGGGCTTCAGAGTCAAAATGGCCTTAAACAAACCTAAAGAGAACTCCAGCCATTCCTTCTTCCTAGAAAAGGAAGAGGGAGATTGAGGGGAAGCAACATGCTTTGTTTTTTACTCTAATCCTTGGGTGCAATGTCCACCTGTACTAGGTGAGGTGGCTCATTTCCCTGATGTACAGTGATTAGTTTCCCTGTGATTTCTTCCTTAACTAGGATCTCAGGGATGCCCCTAAGGTCCCTCCAATATGATGATTTGAGATTCACAACTGTCTGTAGAATCCTCAGCCATCAAGATCTCTGATGCCATACCAGCCTCCAGTGGGTTCTTGTTAGAAGCCATCTGAGTAAGAATTGGATGTAGCTCATGTTCTGAAACCTTAGTGGGTACACTGGAGTCAGACAGGGAAATTTGCGTCTCTGGCCTAGCCCTTTCAAGCTTTTTCTTAAGAGGTGGAGACATGTCTGGGAAAGTAGAATCTGCCATCTTGGAGTGGACCATGATCTTAAGACACTGGGTCTCAAGGAAAGTGTATGGGATGCAAGGTAAATTTTCATGTTCTGTCTTAAGCAGAAAGGAAATGGGTGTGCAAAAAATGGAAAATGAAAAACTGGTAA